>NC_081554.1:36286824-36334324 GCF_963082655.1 Stomoxys calcitrans | reverse complement strand
AATGGGTTTTCGAAAAATTTTTGAATTTTTGATGGATATTCGATTTTTAATGGGTTTTCGAATAAATTTTTAATTTTTGGTGGATTCACGAATTAAGGCCCGTTTCCCTCTAGGATGCGTAGTTTAGGAGATACAGCCATTTTAAAGTTTTCATACTGAAATTTTTATTTTTAATGGGTTTTCTAATAAATTTTGAATTTGTGATGGAGTCACGAGTTAAGGCCCGTTTTCCTCTAGGACGCGTAGTTTAGGAGATACAGACGTTTAAAAACTTTCATCCTGAAAATACCATTTTTAATAGGTTTTGTAATAAATTTTGAATTTGTGATGGAGTCACGAATTACGGCCCGTTTCTCTCTAGGACGCGTATTTTAGAAGATACAAAAAATTTAAAGTTTTCATACTGCCATTTTAAAGTTTTCATCCTTAAAATTCGACTTTTAATGGGTATTCAAAAAAAATTTGAATTTTTGAATTCACGAATTAAGGCCCATTTCGCTCTAGTACACGTAGTTTAGGAGAGAAAGCCATTTTAAAGTCTTTATACTAAAGTTTCCATTTTTAATGGATTTTCGAAAAAAAATTGTATTTTTGATGGAGTCACGAATTAAGGCTCGCTTCACTCTAGGACGCGTAGTTTAGGAGATACAGCCATTTTAAAGTTTTTATCTTGAAAATAAAGCATTTAAGGGGTTTTCGAATATATGTTGAATTTTTGATGGAGTCACGAATTAAGGCCTGTTTCCCTCTAGGACCATAGTTTAGGGAATACAGCCATTTTAAGATTTTCATTAAAGTTCGAGTATTAATCGGTTTTCGTATAAGTTTTGAATTTTTCTTGGACTCGCGAATTTAGGCCTATTTGCCTCTAGGACGTATAGTTTAGGAGATACAGATATTTTAAAGTTTTCATCCTGAAACTTCGATTTTTAATGGATTTTCGAAAAAAAATTTTAAATTTTTGATGGAGTCACGAATTAAGGCCCGGACTATATAGGACTATATCGGACTATATCTTGATACAGCTCCCATATACACTGATCCGACGATTTAGGGTCTTAGACCAATAAAAGCCAAATTTATTATCTGATTTGCTGAAATTGGGGACAGTGAGTTGTGTTAGGCCCTTCGACGTCCTTCGTCAATTTGGCCTAGATCGGTCCAGATTTTGATATAGCTGCCGTAAGACTTATCACTCGATTTAAGGTTTTGGGCCCATAAAAGGCGCATTTATTGTCCGGTTTCGTTGAAATTTGGGACAGTGAGCGGTTCATTTATTGTCCGATGTCGCGAAATTTGGGACATTGAGTTCTGTTGGGCTTTCGGCATTCCTTTTCAATTTGGCCCAGATCGGTCCAGATTTGGACATAGCTGTCATATAGACCGTTCTCTCGATTTAAAGTTTTGGGGCCATAAAACGGCGCATTTATTGTCCGATGTCGCCGGAATTCGGGACCGTGAGTTCTATATCCTTCTTCAATTCGGCCTAGATCGGTCCAGATTTGGATACAGCTGCCATATAGACCGATCTCTCGATTTAAGGTTTTGGGTCCATAGAAGGCTCATTTATTGTCCGATGTCGCCGAAGTTTGGGACAGTGAGTTCTGTAAGGCCCTTCGACATCTTTCTGCAATTTGGGCTAGCTCGGCAAGATTTGGACATAGCTGTCATATAGACCGATCTCGCGATTTATGGTTTTGGGCACATAAAAGGCGCATTATTTGTCCGTCGTCACCAAAATTTGGGACAGTGAGTTGTGTTAGGCTCATCGACATCTTTCTAAAATTTGGCTCAGATCGGTTCAGATTTGTATATAGCTGCCATATAATCCAAACTAAACAAATTTTGCCCATGAACATTCCACTAAGAAACAGGGGCAAACTTCTCACATATCAATGAGCGCAGCCCGCTTCAAGTTGTAAGCTCAATGATAAAGGGCCTCCTTTTAAAAGCCGAGTCCGAACGGCGTGCCGCAGTGCGACACCTCTTTGGAGAGAAGTTTTACATGGCATAGTACCTCACAAATGTTTCCAGCATTAGGAGGGGAAAACCACCGCTGAACATTTTTTTGTCTTTGTTCTCGCCAGGATTCGAACCCAGGGTCAAAGGCGGATATGCTGACCTCTGCTCTACGGTGGCCTCCTACCATATAATCCGATTTCGCTGAAATTTGAAACAGTGACTTATGTAAGACTTTTCGACATCCCTGTCCTGTATGGTTCCGATCGGTCTATATTTGGATATAGCTACCAAAAAGACCAATACTTTGTTCTACAAAATTGAACAATGTCCTTTACTTATTAGACCATTCAACATCCGTGCCGAATTTGGTCCAAATCGGACCTTATTTCGATATGGCTGCAATGACGGCATAAATTAGACATTTTTACTTATTTTTAGGACGCATAATTTAGGAGATGCAGCCATTTTAAAGTTTGCATTCTGAATTTAGATTTTTATGGATTTTCGAAAAAATTTTGAAATATTTATAGATCAACGAATTAATTTCCCATTTCTCTCTAGAACGCATAATTAGAAGATACAGCCATTTTAAGATTTTCATACTGACTTGGATACAGGATGATGTTGATGGCTTCATGTCATTTCACAACATTACATTTTATGTAAATTTTGTGGCTGGTGTAACAGCAGGAAGAATGTCAGCATTAAAGCAAGACAAGTAATGATGTCGGGAACACCATCTAGATGAACAGAATAACAAACCACGATGACAAAGGCACCAACGAACAGCGCAATGAAAGAAACTATGGTAACATTTGAAGTGGATACTAGGATTGGTAAAGTGTAGCCTCAATTTGCTATTAAAAAGCACTTATTTTTGCAAAAAGGACTTTTGAGAGTAGCGGCCCTCAGACACTTGGTCCATTATATTTTTGTCAGATTCATATTCTACATCCAAAGACCTTTCGTTTGAGTCCCATATTATCCGGGCTAACCTTCATATATGGCAGAAACCACTGAGTGAAGGCCACTGTAGCGCAGAGCATGTCCGCCTATGCCGCTGAACGCTGAGTTCAAATCCTGGCGAGACCATCAGAAAAAAATTTTAGCGGTGCTTTTCCCCTCCTAATGCTTGCAATATTTGTGAGGTACTATGCCATGTGAAACATCTCTCCCAAGAGGTGTCGCATTGCGGCACGCAGTTCGGACTCGGCTATAAAAACGAGGCCCCTTTATCATTGAGCTTAAACTTGAATCGGACTGCACTCATTGATATGTGAGAGGTTTGCCCCTGTTCCTTAGTGGAATGTTCATGAGCCAAATTTGCATAAACTACAGAACATGGTCAAATTGTAACATTTTGAGTAGAGCTAAGGTCGTAGATGAATATCTGGATGTTGTTTCAAATGGTTATGGATGGTTCAGTACTTTTTTTTGAAAATCTATCTGATACCCCAACATTTTAACTTTACCATCTCCAGTGGATATCATCACTGATTACTATGGGAGAATGTTTTGCAGATAAATGATTAAAACTCGAGTAAAGGCAGCTATGGCAGTATCAAAACTACACACAAACTCGAAAGGGAAAATCAACTAAGGCAACTGGCGGCTGCAGTATGTTTTGTAGCTGTCGTTGCCGTTGTGGTAGCTCTCGCGGTGCAGAGCTTATTTATGTTGCGGTTGCAACACATTTGAGCAATGAGTGTGGTAAACAGTGTTGAAGGTATAACTCATGATGGTGTTTAGAAGAACAAAAAAAAAAGTATATAAAACCAAATGAGGGTATTTTCATTTTGCTTGCACTTACTTCTTTCGTAAAGAAAATGGTAATATTCACAAGGAGGCAATGGGTTAAACGTTACATTTACACCAACGAGGCTAAAATATTGGGTTGCCCAAAAAGTAATTGCGGATTTTTTAAAAGAAGTAAATGCATTTTTAATAAAACTTAGAATGAACTTCAATCAAATATACTTTTTTACACTTTTTTTCTAAAGCAAGCTAAAAGTAAAAGTTGATAACTGATAGAAGAAAGAATGCAATTTCAGAGTCACAAGCTGTGAAAAAAATCCGCAATTACTTTTTTGGGCAACCCAATAGAATCTATATAATTCCATGCTTTTTATACCGACCATAGGATAGGGGATATATTCATTTAGTCATTCCGTTTCAACTCATCGGTATCTAAAGGGTGATTTTTTTGAGGTTAGGATTTTCATGCATTAGTATTTGACAGATCACGTGGGATTTCAGACATGGTGTCAAAGAGAAAGATGCTCAGTATGCTTTGACATTTCATCATGAATAGACCTACTAACGAGCAACGCTTGCAAATCATTGAATTTTATTACCAAAATCAGTGTTCGGTGATTTGCAAGCGTTGCTCGTTAGTAAGTCTATTCATGATGAAATTTCAAAGCATACTGAGCATCTTTCTCTTTGACACCATGTCTGAAATCCCACGTGATCTGTCAAATACTAATGCATGAAAATCCTAACCTCAAAAAAATCACCCAATCACGCTACAGTCTTTAAAAATTTAGATATTGAGTTGAAATTTTGCACAGACTCGTATTTCGTCTATACGCAGGCTTAGACTGGAATGGGCCATATCGGACTATATTTGGTTATATCTGCCACAAAGACGGATCTGGCGATTAAGCGTCTTAAGCCGATTTCACTGAAATTTGGCATAGAGAGTTTTGTTGGGCCCGCCGATATCCGAACCAAAAATGGTCAGAACATATATGGAAATAGCTGACATATAGACCGATTTGGCTATTTTGTGTTTTAGACCTAGGTTAGGTTGTAAAGAAGGTGGGGATATTAATCAGCCCCATGCCACTATGGACATACACCTAAGCCAGCAATCGGCTTGTTGTGCGCTCTAAATACTACAAAAGTAACTTCGAAATAGAAAATCTAAGTTAGGAATTCCGTCCTAAGTTGTCATGTCTCCTAAGTTGTCATGTCTGGTATTGTGTCTCCACCTAAGTGCCGGTATCTGTTAGACGTGAAAGCTGGGCAATGACAAAGGAAAAGCTCCAACGTCTTATCATATTTCCCGCATGCCCTACACATGCTGTCACTTGCCGCTCCAATTTTATATAAGTAAGCTCGTAGTCCTATGTGTCCCGTTTTGATACTAAGAGCTATACTGACCTCCTTCATACTCCTTTTCAATAATAGCCTCGTCTTCTCACGATCTGGATCACCCCATAGAGTTTTCGCCATACTACCGACTGTTTCGCTGTTCCACGGTGTTGCATGCTCATTCATCGCCCACGCACTTAACTCGGAGTGCGTCGACCCAAAAAGCTTCGTGTTACCCAAGTTTATTGACGACAGTCCTCTGGCCTTCACAGCCAAATCGTCTGTCCTTTCACTCCCTCTTACTCCGTTATGACCCGGCACCCAAACGATACGGATTTTGCCAACCTCAGAGAAGGCGTTAATCTCCTTCTTACATTCCAACATTGTTCATGATCTTACCATCCTGGTTGTTATTGCCCTTATGGCCTATTTACTGTCCGTAAAGATAATCATACTCATTGTCCTCGCGTTAACACCACATCACCTCACGCATTCCTTGATCGCCCGGTTCCTGCAGGACCATATTATTGTCAGGTAGTCTAAAACACATCTCAGCTCCTGGGTTCTCAATGTAGACCGCCAGTCCCAATCTGTCCGTGTAAGTTGATCTTCAAGGTGGAAATACTGGATTCCATCAATTCAATACTTTGCCGACGGCAGCAGTGCCTCGCACTCGACTTCAAGGTTAATCTCATGTATCCAATCGGAAACCTCTTCGTTTCCTTCCAGGTTTCCTATCGTTGTGCCAAATTTGGTAAAGATCGGGCCAAAATATTGGCTTCTACAGCCTTAAAGACCATATAAGATGAAAGATATATATGGTAGCTATATATAAATCTGAACCGATTCTGATGAAATTAGCATACATACATGTAAGAGTGTTAAGTTCGGCCGGGCCGAATCTTATATACCCTCCACCATGGATCGCATTTGTCGAGTTCTATGCGCGGTATCTCTTTGTAGGCAAACAAAGAATATTGAATAAGAACTGTTATGTTGTGGGAGCTATATCAAGTTATAGTCCGATTCGGAAGATACATGAATGCTGAACATTGTAGAAGTCATTGTGTAATATTTCAGTTTATTCGGATAAAAATTGCGCCTTGTAGGGGCTCAAGAAGCAAAATCGGGAGATAGGTTTATATGTGAGCTGTATCAAGCTATTGATCGATTCAGGCCATATAAAACGGGTATGATGAAGGTCATGAGAAAAGCTGTGGTACAACATTTCTGCCAAATCGGATGAGAATTGCGCGCTCTATTGGTTCAAGAAGTCAAGATTCCAGATCGATTTATATGGCAGCTATATCAGGTTATGAACCGATTTGAATCATACTTAGCACAGTTATTGGAAGTCATAACAAAACACTTCATGCAAATTTTTAGTCAAATCGGATGGAAATTGCGCGCTCTATTCGCTCAAGAAATCAAGACCCAAGATCGGTTTATAAGGCAGCTATATAAAAATATAGACCAATATGGCCCATTTACAATCAAATCGACCTACACCAATAAAAAGTAAAATGCAAATTTTGCCCATGAACATTCCACTAAGGAAGAGGGGCAAACTTCTCACATATCATTGAGTGCAGTCCGATTCAAGTTTTAAGCTCAATGATAAGGGGCCTCCTTTTTATAGCCGAGTCCGAACGGCGTGCCGCAGAGCGACATCTATTTGGAGAGAAGTTTTACATGGCATAGTACCTCACAAATGTTGCCAGCATTAGGAGGGGAAAACCACCGCAGAAATTTTTTTTCTGATGGTTTCGCCTGGATTCGAACCCAGGCGTTCAACGTCATAGGAGGACATGCCAACCTCTGCGCTACGGTGGCCTCCATGCTAATAAAAAGTATTTGTGCATAGTTTCAAGCGGCCTGCATTACTCCTTCGTAGGTAAGCATGCTTTCGACAGACAGACGGACGGACATGGCTAGATCGATATAATGGGTTGCCCAAAAAGTAATTGCGGATTTTTTTTATAGTCGGCATTGACTAATTTTTTCACAGCTTGTGACTTTGTAATTGCATTCTTTCTTCTGTCAGTTATTAGCTGTTACTTTTAGCTTGCTTTAGAAAAAAGTGTAAAAAAGTATATTTTATTAAAGTTCATTCTAAGTTTTATTAAAAATGCATTTACATTCTTTTAAAAAATCCGCAATTACTTTTTGGGCAACCCATAAAATGTCACGACGATCAAGAATATAATACTTTATGGGGTCTGAGACGAATATTTCGAGTAGTTACAAACAGAATGACGGACATGGCTAAATCGAGTCAGGAAGTGATTCTAGGCCGATCCGTATACTTATCGATGGGTCTAGCTCCTCTCCTTCTTAGCGTTGCAAACAAATGCACAAGTCTATAATACCCTGTACCATAATGGTGGTGTAGGGTATAAAAAATATATTGCAATATTGATTACAAGGCATTTTTATACCCACCACCGAAGGATGGGGGTATATTCATTTTGTCATTCCGTTTGCAACACATCGAAATATCCATTTCCGACCCTATAAAGTATATATATTCTTGATCAGCGTAAAAATCTAAGACGATCGAGACATGTCCGTTCGTCTGTCCGTCTGTCTGTTGAAATCACGCTACAGTCTTCAAAAATAGAGATATTGAGCTGAAATTTTGCACAGAGTATTTTTTTGTCCATAAGCAGGTTAAATTCGAAGATGGGCTATTCGGACTATATCTTTATATAGCCCCCATATAGACCGATCCGCCGATTAAGGGTGTTAGGCCCATAAAAGCCACATTTATTATCCGATTTTGCTGAAATTTGGGACAGTGAGTTGTGTTAGCCCACTCGACATCCTTCTTTAATTTGGCCCAGATCGGTTCAGATTTGGATATAGCTGCCATATAGACCGATCCTCCGATGTTGGGTCTTAGGCCCATAAAAGCCACATTTATTATCCGATTTTGCTGAAATTTGGGACAGTGAGTTCTCTTAGGTCCTTCGACATCCTTCGTCAATTTAGCCCAGATCGGTCGAGATTTTGATATAGCTGCCATATAGACCGACCCTCCGATTTAGGGTCTTAGACCCATAAAAGCCACATTTATTTTCCGATATCGGCGAAATTTGGGACAGTGAGTTATATTTGGCCCTTTGACATCCTTCGTCAGTTTGGCTCAGATCGGTCCAGATTTGGATATAGCTGTCATATAGACCGATCCTCCGATTTAGGGTCCTGGGCTCAAAAAAAGCCACATTTATTATTCGATTTTGCTGAAATTTGGGACATTGAATTATGTTTAACCCCTTGACATAGTTCTGCATTATGGCACAGATCGTTCAAGATTTCGATATAGCTGCCATATAGACCGATCTCTCGGTTTTAGGTTTTAGGGCCATAAAAAGCGCAATTATTGTCCGATGTCGCCGCAATTTGGGACAGTGAGTTGTGTTTGGCCCTTCGACATCTTTCTTCAATTTCACTCAGATCGATCAAGATTTGTATATAGCTGCCTTATAGACAGATATCTCGATTTAAAGTCTTGGCCCCAAAAAAGACGCATTTATAATCCGATTAAACTGAAATTTGACACATTGACTAATATTATGCTTTTCGACATCTATGTTGTATATGATTCAGATCGGTTTTTTTTTAGATATAGCTACTAAAAAAACCAATATTTTGTTATACATAATGGAACAATGACTTGTACTTATTAGCATTTGGTCCAAATCGGATCATATTTCGATATAACTGCTATGGGACATAAGGAATGCAATTTTCACTGAATTTTGATGAAAGGTGGTTTTCATATATACACGAGGTGGTGGGTATCCAAAGTTCGGCCCGGACGAACTTAACGCCTTTTTACTTGTTTTCATATTTAAATATTTAATGAAAACTGACAAATCCATTCGATTCATGTACAAATTAAATATGCTCATAGGGTTTGTTTTTTTTTTTTTTTGTCCAATTACTCAGCCAGAAACCGATAATCGATCTCTCATACGCAACCGTTACAATTTATTACTCATAAACTGTCAATTTTGCATTAATAGGACTTTTGACACATTAATTTATACCATACAAGTCCCTGCTAGGATATTCGAGTAATTCGATTATGGAATGGCATGACAACTCAACCATCTTTCAATTCGATAGTCGTACATTTGTCGAAATGCATTTATGATTTCACGAGTGTATTAAGGTAGCACATATTCAATGTTCAATAATAAACTTTCCAAACTTAAATGAAAATTCTCAAGGAAAGCATTCCAAAAATATTTTCTCTTTAAATGAGATTTTTATGAGATGAAATATCAAAAAAAAAACAAAAATTCCTTAAGGACATCAAATATTTCTATAAGTATAAAATTTCATTAAAATTCAGCTATCGATAAAAATCCTTAATTTTTGAAAATTTTTCTATTTAAATAATCAAATAAACAACCCATAAGACAACTTTTTTTTTTATTAACTTGTTTTCTCGATTCCCTACTCTAATGTTGCGCATTGATACAGAAAGTGTATAATGTAACGCTCCAAAGAGATGGTGATAAAAAAATTGTCACTTTAAAAACTGCCAACAATACATAATATATTTATGAGCTTGGAATCGTATAACTGTCATCAGATATTTGCATACATCAAAATGGTATTGCTCCAATACAGTTCTACATCGGCTCCTGCAGATGGAGTAATGCTGGCAATGGTAGATGTGGACATAGAGCTTTGTAAGTTTCTCATATACGGGGGGTGTTTATTGTGTTTGCCAGTGAGAATGTGTGTCGCCTTACACTCAAGCATACCAGCAATGAAGAAATGGAGCAATGCTGCTGTGAGTAATGTGGTGATGTTGGTTAACAGAGCAAGTGACACAACTGACATATCAAACGACATTCAATATTAACGATACTGTAGAGAGAATTTTTAGTGTGGTGGCTGTGAAGGGGCAAATATGAAAATTATGTAAGGGAATAATTTTTACATTTCTAGTTCATAACGAAATCTTTGTGTATAAACCTATGTCCATTTAATATAAAAACCATATTATCACAAAAAATTCCAATATTCGAGCTAATCTTCTTAATTTTATATATTTAGCAGCATTCCTATTTGTAATGATTTTCTATCGATTTAACGATAACCTTCATTAAAAGATGTTCGGTTTTATTAGTTAGAACAAGTAAAAAAGCGTTAAGTACGGCCGGGCCGAACTTTGGATACCCACCACCTCGGGAATATAGGTAAACCACCTATCGTCAAAATCCAGTGAAAAAGGCATGCTTTATGCCCCAGCTATATGGAAATATGTTCCGATTTGGACCAAATACTAACAAGTACAAGTCATTGCTCAAATGTGTATAACAAAATATTGATCTTTTTAGTAGCTATAAACCGATCTGAACCATATACGACATGGATGTCGAAAAACCTAACATAAGCCACTGTGTCAAATTTCAATGAAATCGGATTATAAATGTGCCTTTTATGGGGCCAAGACTTTAAATCGAGATTCCGGTCTATATGGCAGCTATATCCAAATCTGGACCGATTTGGGCCAAATTGAAGAAGAATGTCGAAGGGCCTAACACTGTCCCAAATTTCGGCGAAATCGGACAATAAATGCTCCTTTCATGGGCCCAAGACCGTAAATCGAGAGATCGGTCTATATGGCAGCTTTATCTAAATCTGGACCCATCTCAGCCAAATTGCAGAAGTATGTCGATGGGCTTAATTTAACTCTCTGTCCTTAATTTCGGCGACATCGGACTATAAATACGCCTTCTATGGGCCGAAAACCTTTAATCGAAAGATCGGTTTTTTTGGCAGCTACATCCAAATCTGGACCGATCTGAGCCAAATTGAAGAAGAATGTCGAAGGGCCTAACACAACCCACTGTCCCAAATTTCGGTGATATCGGACAATAAATGAGCCTTTTATGGTCGCAAGACCTTAAATCGAGAGATCGGTCTATATGGCAGCTATATCCAAATCTGATCCGATCCAAATTGACGATGGATGTCGAAGGGCCTAAGAGTACTCACTGTCCCAAATTTGAGCAAAATCGGATAATAAATGTGGCGATTATGGCCCTTAGACCCTAAATCGGCGGATCGGTCTATATGGCAGCTAAATCCAAATCTGGACCGATCTGAGCCAAATTGCAGAAGTATGTCGAGAGGCTTAATTATACTCGCTGTCACTAATTTCGTAGACATCGGACGATAAACGCGCCTTTTATGGGCGCAAAACCTTAAATCGAGATATTGGTCTATATGGCAGCTATATTCAAATCTGAACCGATCTGAACCAAATTGACGAAGGATGTCGAGTGGCCTAGCACAACTCACTGTCTTAAATTTCAGGAAAGTCGGATAATACATGTGGCTTTTAGGGGCCTAAGACCCTAAATCGGATGATCGGCCTATATGGGAGCTATAACCGAATCTGGACCGATCCGGGAAATTGAAGAAGGACGTCGAAGAGCGTAACGCAACTCAATGTCTCGAATTTCGGCAAAATCGGACAATAAATGAGCCTTTTATGGCCCCAAAACGTAAAACCGAGAAATCGGTCTATATGGCAGCTATATCCAAATCTAAACCAATCTGTGCCATATTACAGAAGTGTGTCAAGGGGCTTCAGATAACTCGCTGTCCCAAATTGCGGCGACATCGGACAATAAATGCGCCTTTTATAGGCCCAAAACCTTAAATCGAGGGATCGGTCTATATGACAGTTATATTCAAATGTGATCCGATCAGGGCCAAATTGACGAAGGATGTCGAAGAGCCAAAGACAACTCACTGTCCACAATTTCAGCAAAATCAGATAATAGATGTGGCTTTTATGGGCCTAAGACCCTAAATCGGAGAATCGGTCAATATGGCTGCTATATCCAAATCTGGAACGAATGAGCCAAATTGACGAAGAATGTCGAAGGGTCTAACACAACCCACTGTCCCAAATTTCATCAAAATCGGATAATAAATATGGGCCTAAGACCTTAAATCGGAGGATCGGTCTATATGGGGGCTGTATCAAGATATAGCCCGATATAGCCCATCTTCGAACTTATCCTTCTTATGGACAAAAAAAGAATCTGTGCAAAGTTTCAGCTCAATATCTCTACTTTTGAAGGCTGTAGCGTGATTTCAACAGACAGACGGACGGACATGTCTAGATGGTCTTAGATTTTTACGCTGATCAAATTTCAGCAAAATCACAAATAATAAATATGGCTTTAATGGGCCAAAGACTTTTTATCGGCAGATCGATCTTTATGGGGGCTGTATCAAGATATAGTCCCATATAGCACAACTTCGAACCTAACCTGTCTAGCGAACTTAACCTGCCAGTGGCATAGTCTTGCAAAGACGAATCCCAAGTATTGCAGTCTGTAACACGGATAGATCAAAGCTTAGAGAAAGAGTGGGCATGGAAGTCTACATTGGGAACCCAGGGACTGAGATGTGTTTTAGACTGTCTGACCATAATACGGTCCTGTAGGCAGAGATACGGACGATCACGGAATGAGTGAGGTGGTGTGGTACTAACGCGAGGATTTCGAGTGTGAACATCTTTACGGATAGTAAAATTGCCGTAAGGGCAATAACAAGCAGGACGGTAAGGTCAAGAACAGTCTTGAAGTGTAAGAAGGAGATTTACGCCTTCTCTGAGGATGGCAAAATCCGCATTGTTTGGGTGCCGGGCCATAACGGAGTAAGGGGAAATGAAAGGGCAGATGATTTGTCGGTAAAGACCAGAGGACTGTCGTCCATAAACTTGGTTAAGGGCGTGGGCGATGAATGAGCATGCAACACCGTGGAACAGCGAAACAGTCGGTTGTATGGCGAAAACTCTATGGGGTGATCCGGATCGTGAGAGGACAAGGCTTTTACTAAAAGAAAGTAAGAAAGAGGTCAGTATAGCTTTTGGTGTCATAACGGGATACATAGGACTTCGAGCCAACTTATTCAAAATTGGTGCGACAAGTGATGGCTTGTGTAGGGCATGTGGGCAAGATGATGAGACGTTGGAGCATTTCCTCTGTCATTGCCCGGCTTTCACGTCTAACAGATACCAGCACTTAGGTAGAGACACAATACCAAACATGAACCAACTTAGGGGAGTGGTAAGAAAAATAATTAAGAATTTTCTAAGTATTAAGGAATTTCTTACTCAAAATGTTTTTTTTTCGAGGTTACTTTTTAGTTTTTAGAGCGCACAACAAGCCGAGTACTGGTTTAGGTGTATGTCTATAGTGGCACGAGGAAGATGAATATCTGCATCGTCTTTTCCACCTAACCTGCCTTTGGACACTAAAATGACAATAAATGTCTCTATTTTTATACCCTACACAACTACTGTGGTACAGGGTATTATAACTTAGTGAATTAGTTTGTAACACCCAAAAGGATGAGAGATAGACCCACTGATAAGTATACCGATCGACTCAGAATCACTATCTGATTCGATTTAGCTATGTCCGTCTGCCTGTCTGTCTGTCCGTCCGTCTGTCTATCCACGTTAATTTGAGTACAAAGTACAGGTCGCAGTTTTCATCCGATCGTCTTAAAATTCGGTACGGACATGTTTTTTGGCCTAGAGACGAAGCCCTTTGAAATTGGAAAAGTCGGTTCAGATCTGGATATAGCTCCCATATATATATGTTCGTCCGATTTTTAGTAATAATGCAATAAAATGGTAATTTGTTACCCGATTCTGTCGAAATTTTGCAGGAAGGATTTTCTTATGACTCTCAATATAACTGGTGAATTTTATAGAAATCGGCCCAGATTGAGATATATCTGTCATATATGTATATGGCCAGATTTTCACTCCAAGAGCCACTGCAAGCTCATTTATTGACCCATCTTGCCAAAATTTTGCACAACGCTTTCCTCGGCGACTACTACATTATCTGAGAAGTTTTTCTTGAAATCGGTTTAGAAGTAGATGTAGCTGCCATATATATGTTCGTCAGATTTTGGGCAATTTGCAATAATGTTGTCAATTGTCAACCGTAGTTTTTACAGTTTGAACATATTTGCTCGCCGAGGTCCTTCAAAATTGGTTCAGAATTGGATATAGGTCCCACATTGTACTTAAGGGGTAGGTGTAGGGTATTATACAGTCGGCACCGCCCGACTTTTGTCCTTCTTTACTGGTTAAAGACTGTAACGTGATTTCAACAGACAGACGGACGGAATTGTCAGACGGACAGACACACAGTCTTTTAATTTTTACGACGATCAAGAATTTCTTTACTTTATGGAGTCGGGAATAGATATCTCGATGTGTTGCATACGTAAGGACAAAATGAATATACCCCCTGTTTCGGTGGTGGGTATTAAAATGGCATGGCAGCCATGTAAAGTCTTCTCCTTAAAACAGGCGTCGCACTGCGGCACGCTTTTTTGACTCCGTTAAAAAAGGTGCCGATTATCATTGAGCTTAAACTTGAATCGGACAGCACTCATTGATATGTGAGAAGTTTGTCTCTGGTCCTTAATGGAATTTTCATGGGCAGATTTGCATTTGCATTTATTCAGTCACTGGGGTGGTGCAGCGGTTCCAAAATGTTTTGTATAATACAAATCATTTTTGGACCGCTGCACCATACCATATTCAGCCATTCCGTAACATGGAGCAATTTTATTTCATACTGACATTCATAATTTGGCTACTTTTGTTTATTTGATGATAAAAAATATTTCATGCTATTGAGAGAATTTTACGATTAATTACAACAATCGTAATGTCGTAATGGAATTTTTTATTCCTTTTGAGAAGTAAAATTTAAAAGAAACTTTTTATTTATTCTCAATAACAAAAACCTAAAACCAAAGTTTTTATTCCATTTGATTGGGACAACCAAAGTTGTTGTCAAACCGTGATTTAAAAGATTTTTGTTTTTTTATTTTTTATTTTTATCGATGCTATGCTGGGCCTTATCGTACTGTATTTAACAAGTAATGGAATACAATTTTATGCTGCTTGGGGCACAAGGAGTTAAAACGGATCGTCAATTTATATGGGAGTAAAAACATCCAAATGGGAACATTAGCTGATATTGGCTAAATGGGGATCATATGAAAGGTATTTGGGAGTAAATAACGAATTTGACATTAAAATTGATGCCCGCAGAGCGTACCAAATTCTGCCAGTATTCATACAAACAAGTAAGAGTTTGCTAAGCTCGGCTGGGCCGACTCTAATATACCCTCCACCATAGATAGCATTTTTCAAGTTCTTGGAAATCTTTTTTAATATATTTATGAGTTACATCAAGTTATTAACCGATGTGGACCGTACTTGTCATGGCTGTAAGAAGTCATAGAAAAAAACCACCTCCAAAATTTCTGGCAAATCGAGTAAACATTGTGCCCTC
The DNA here is from genome assembly GCF_963082655.1 of Stomoxys calcitrans. Lineage (NCBI taxonomy): Eukaryota > Metazoa > Arthropoda > Insecta > Diptera > Muscidae > Stomoxys > Stomoxys calcitrans. The sequence goes on along the minus strand of NC_081554.1, from coordinate 36,318,899 downwards.
CAGTGATTCAGAGTGCCAAATTGGAGATCGGTTTATTTGGCAGCTATATCAGGCTATCAACCGAAGTAGACCATACTTGCCTAAGTTTTTGGAAGCTTAGTATGATCCGAATCGCTTTATACATATACAGGCCCCATATAGAGTTCCCTTAGAATCCTCAATTTTCATCCGATTTGGCGGAAATTTAGAACAAAAGACTTGTGTTACGACTTTCAACATCAATGTCAAGTATGTTTCTAATCGGTATACTAACAGATATAGCCCCATATAAACCGTCCCCGGATTAGACTTCTTGAGCCATTAGAAGCCACAATTTTCATCCGATTTGGGTCAAAATGGGAACAAATACTTCAGGAGTTATGACTTCCAACATCCATGCCAAGTATGATCCGAATCAGTTTATAAACAGATATGACTCTCATATGAACCAATCCCCGGATTTGACTTCTTCAGCCCTTAAAAGCCTAAATTTTCACCTGGTTTGGCTGAAATTTGGCCCAAAACACTTTCTTATGACTTACAACATTAGTCTCTGAAGTATCTGAATCGCTCAATATGGTGGCATAGGCCCTTCTAAATACCGATATCCTGATATGACTTCTTGAGACCAAAATAATTCATATACTAACTCAGTTAATAAGGGTACATTTTAGAAATCATATATAAAAATCAATTTGTGTTTGTTCGTAGGTTTGTTTGTTTGGTTGTTTGTTTGGTTGTTTGTTTGTATGTTTGTGTGTTCCTTATAGACTCAGAAACGGCTGAACGGATTTTCTTGAAATTTTCACAGATGGTGCACAATGACCCCATGGTGAAAATGGGGTACTATATTTTTTGATATCTGAAGGGGGACCCTTCCCCTTACCCTAATTTTCAGAAACGCCAGATCTCGGAGATGGGTGGTGCGATTTAAGCGAAATTTTGTGTGCTCTCATATAGCACCCGAAAACCTACCAACAAAATAGATTTTTTTAGAATTTTAGCTAATATTCGTATTGTTCGTTATCATCGATGTCAAGAATATTTCTTCATAATACAGGTATTGTCCTTGTTCCCCAGTGGAACGTTCAGGGGTAAAATTTGCAATACACGTTTTGTGCATTTCGGTAAATCATTTGTTTTCCTATTCTTATGAGTCGAACAATCCAATGAAACCACAGTTTAATTAAAATTGTTTTGCTTAAATATAAATTTCATTATTTTATGACCGTGATGCCAAAAACAAAAAATATGCAAAACTCTAAGCACTTACTTTTACTCCATTTAGATTTTCTCGGCACTGACTGACATCTAATAAAGTTTAATGATATTCATGTTATTTTTGTTTTTCTTAAGATTTTCTTGACATTTGGTCATGATGGTTTGGTCATGATGGAGTAGCTGAAAATGGGGGTTTGTTGGATACTTAAGCTGTGTGCAACAAACTCTTATTTTACGTCCTTGAAGGCGGTTGAATGCGACAAGGATGGCTCTTAGAAAATTTGTTCAAAATGCAAATGTGACGACAACTCTTTGGTGGCATAAATTTTCACGCACTTTTTACTGCACGGCAATAATTAAGTTTAATGAGAAAACTTTGTTCCATTTCTCTCCTATCTGTCCAGCCCACCTAAGCGTCTTTGCTACCCTCCAGCATGCTAGAGTAAATACTTCATTGTCGGCAAACTAAAGTTTATCATTTGAAATGCGAGTTTTGATGTTGATGGTTATGGTGGTGATGATGTCTTAAGTTGTCAGTGTTGGAAACCATGGATAAGCAGATCTTCGAAAAGGCCTCTTAATGGGAAGTAAGTACAATGCAAAATGGTTCATAATCACCCAATTCAAATGAGAGACCCAAATTTTTGAAGTACAATTTTAAATTGAGCGTTATACCAAAATGATACTGAACCGATTTAGGAGGACTTTTCAGGGAAATGTTTAAGGGTAATAACTTCGTTGGACCTTGTGGTGGGTAAAAACATTGGGAAAATTTTTGCATGAAAAAGGCAAGGAAATTGCGAAAATCTATATATAAAAGAGAAGCGTGACTGATTGATTGTCGACTGACTGACTGATCATCGCCTAGCTCAAACGGATAAAGCTAGAATCATGAAATTTTGCACATCTTGGGTCATAGACACGGGATAAGTCTGGATTTGATGACATTTGTACGTTTAGTTACTAAACGGACCAAAAAGTACGAAATGGTACATACTTGCCCAGAAAAATTTTACCCGAAGTGAAAGAAATAGTACATTTAGTGCCGCAATTGGTACTTTCTGGTACTTTCTTTCAAAATTGATCTAGAGCTCTGAATTTTGGAACTTAGGTACGCTTTGGCAATCATAATTAGGTGAATATAAGACTTTTTGGAACGTGAATTTTAAGGTACTACAAAAAGTACCAAAAAGGTACGAAATGGGTGGACTTTGTACAGGGCGGAAGGATATAGGTAGAATTTTGAAATTTGACTAAAAAACATCTGGTGCAAAAGGATGAGGGTGAATAGAAAAAATAAAACAATAGTACTGGCATCGAGAGAAAACGTTCATTTAGTACCGCAATTGGTACCAATTAGTACTTTCCTTACAGATGGAGCTAGAGGTATGAAATTTGGCATGTAGCTACAACTAGGAAATATAATACAAAATACAAAAAAAAAAATACAAAATTCGTACATATTAAGTACCAATATTGGTACCATTTGGTATTTTCTTTACAAATGCAGCTAGAGGTCTGAAATCTGTCATACAGGTACAATTTGGAAAAATATAATGGGATCTCTTTACAATTCTTACATTTTGGTACTAATACCGGTGCCATTTGGTACTTTCTGGGCAAATGTAGCTAGAGGTCTGCAATTTGCAATGTAGGTAAAACTTAGAAATATATGATGGGCGACTATACGATTTTTTCACATTTATGACAGTTTGGTATCAAAATTGGTACTATTTGGTATTTTCTTTGTAGATGGAGCTAGAGGTCTGAAATTTGGCAAACAGGTACAACTTGGAAAAATATAATGGGTGTATATGATCTCTTTACAATTCGTACATTTTGGTCCCAATATCGGTACCATTTGGTACTTTCTGGGCAAATGGAGCTAGAGGTCTGAAATTTGTCATGTAGATAAAACTTAGAAATTATGATGGGCAACTACAATAAATGATTTTTTCACAATTCTAACATTTTGGTACAAAAATTTTTACTATTTGGTACTTTCTTTGTAGATGGAGCTAGGGGTCCGAAATTTGAGATGTAGTTAAAACTTAGAAATAAATGATGGACGACAAAATGTTGTACTAAAAATTCGTAAATTTTGGTACCATTTGGTACTTTTTGTTCAAATGGAGCTAGAGGTCCGATATTTGGGATTTAGATATAACTAACAAAAAAATGATGAATGACGAAATGTTCTTTTAAAAATTCGTACATTTTGGTACCATTTTGTTCAGACGTAGCTAGTGGACCGAAATTTATGATTTAGGAACAACTAAGAAATAAATGATGGATGACTAAATGTTCTATTAAAAATTCGTACATTTTTGTACCAAAACTGGTACCATTTTGTACTTTCTGTTCAGATGGTACTTGAGGTCTGAGATTTGGCATTTGGGTACAACTAGGAAATAAATAATGAGTGGTTAAAAGATCTATTCACCATTTGCTCATTCTGGTACCAAAATTGGTACCATTTGGTACTTTCTTCGTAGATGAAGCTAGAGGAATGAATTTTAGCATGTAGGTACAACTAAGAACTCTATGATAGGTGACTAAATGATACATTACAAATTCATACATTTAGTACCAAAACTGGTACCATTTGGTACTTTCTTTGCAGATGGAGCTAGAGGTCTAAAATTTGGCATGTAGGTAAAGGAAGGAAATAAATAATAGGTGACTAAATAATGTGACAAAATTCGTACATTTTGGTACCAAAAAGCGCATAAGAGGTACTTAAACTTTCAAAATGGTACTTTCTTTACAAATTGAGTAAAAGCGCACAAAATTACAATTCATTTATAACTTGACAATATATATTGGGCGATGTTTTTCCGATGTATTATTAATTTTGGTATTTTCCTACCAGAAGAGGACCGATTTCTGAAATTTTATACGCAGTTATTACAAAACTTTATAATCTTATAAACTGAGTGCCCACCTAGGCTTTTGGAAGTCCTACACTAAAAAGGGATATCAAAGCGAACCACCGGGATGCTAGTATCTAAGGGAGTCATTTCAAAATCTGAACATATGAAATTCATCAGTAATGCGAAGAGTGGTAGGAGAATCCCATAGACACAGAATATATTGTATTTACGCAAAATTGCACAAATATCTGCTCAAAATTGGAAAGCAGCAATTTTTTGCCCATAAGGGAAGCAGGCCACAGTAGCACAGAGGTTAGCATGTCCGCCTATGAAGCTGAACACCTGGGTTCGAATCCTGGCGAGACCTTCAGAAACAATTTTCAGCGGTGGTTTTCCCCTCTTAATGCTGGCAACATTTGTGAGGTAATATGCCATGTAAAACATCTCTCCAAAGAGGTGTCGCACTGCGGCACGCCGTTCGGACTCGGCTATAAAAAGAAGGCCTCCTATTATTGAGCTTAAACTTGAATCGGACTGCACTCATTGAAATGTGAGAAGTTTGCTCATGTTCCTTAATGGAATGTTCATGGGCAAAATTTGCAATTTGCAAGGGAAGCAATTTCTGCTTTTTTCATTATAAGGTTTTCTTCAAAAGAAAAAAATTTTAATCTTAAATGTTCTCTGTTTGCTTATTTCAGCCAAATCAGCTGTTTTCTCTGATTTTAAGGTATACAAAGAGTTAGCCTTTAAAGTTTCTTTAAAGTTTCTTTTCTATATCCTATATGTCCTGATAAGGCCTTAGATAAGCAAGGCCTGAAAAGCCATTAATATTGTCCCCCGAGGTATTTAAGTGTCTTTATAACGAACTGTGCTAAAGTCAAACACCAGCAGCAGCACCACCACCACCACCAGCATTGTCGCTATCATTATCCTCATCATCACATCCATAAAGAAATTTTACCCGTCATCGGTCGCATTTCTTCCTCAATCCTTGCGAAAGAATAGATTTCGATATAAATGAAAGTTTATGCGAATATAGTGAGCTGCAGAGGTATATGAAAGAATAAATGGATGATGGTATAAAATAGCAGATTATAATGACAATCATTAAAGAAGAGTCTAATTTTACTGCGGACAATAACCCAAGTGATAAGAGAAACTTCTAGACACACTTGCTGCAGGAAGCTAAAAAGATAAATGTTTATTGTTTAAATTATTATGAAATTATCAATTTTCTGCTACGAGCTATCATATATCACTAATTTTTTGCCAGTGATAGAGGTGTAGATTCTTTAGCTTCTAATACCCTACACTACCACTGTGATACGGAGTATTATAACTTTGTGCATTTGTTTGCAACACTAAGGAGGAGAAGAGCTGGACATATTTGACATCCCAATACGTTTACACAATTTCATTAAAACAGGTCCAGATTTAGATTTGCTCCCAACAGGGATGCAATACCTAAATGTTTTAATGACAAAATTTGCGAGTCAAAATTAAATGAAATTTTCTCCTAAAGGGTGTTTTCCATAAGTAATGACGTAATGCCCTACTGAATGAAATCAGCGTGCTTTTTTTGCTTCAAAATCTATTACCTAACCAGTAACCAGTAAGTCAGGCGGAGCCGACTAAGTAATACCCTACACCACTGAGTCTGCGTATTACTTTTAGATATGGAACAAATGTTAAAATATAGTCAGACTTTAATTTTGCCTACCTATTGAATAGAATTTTGTGAGATTTTCTTACAATGGGACCTAAATTGCGGCTACTACGGCCTTAGGGGCCATATCAGTTGAAAGATCTATATGGGAGTTATATCTAAATTGGCACCGACTTTGATAAATTTTAGCACACGTACTAAGAGAGCTATATATAAAGGCGCATTTATTGTCCGATGTCGCCGAAATTTGGGACATTGAGTTGTGTTAGGCTCTTCGACATATTGCTGCAACTTGGCCCAAATCAGTCCAGATTTGGATATAGCTGCCATATAGACCGATATCTCGATTTAAAGTCATGGCCCCATAAAAGGCACATTTATAATCCAGTTTCATTGAAATTTGACACAGTGTCTTATGTTAGGCTTTTCAACATCCGTGTCGTACAATAGATAGTTCAGATCGGTTTATTTTTAGATATAGCTACTAAAAAGATCAATATTTTGTTATACACAATTGAACAATGACTTGTACTTATTAGTATTTGGTCCAAATCGGAAAATATTTCGATATAGCTGCTATGGGGCATAAGATATGCATTTTTCACCGGATATTGACGAGAGTTGTTTATATATATACCCGAGGTGGTGGATATCCAAAGTTCGACCCTGCCAAACTTAACGACTCGCTTAATTTAGAATAACTCGCTTCAGTCAGCGTGTCCAAATGGCAAGCCGAGGGGCAAACAGTGACCACAAAGGTGGACCCCGGAACTAGTTGGTCTAAGGAAGGGCTGCAGAAACTGCAGCACACGATCAGGACGTCTACAAAGCTGAGCTAAGAAAATAGAAGGGCGAGATGAGAAAGGCTCAGAGCAAATCCTGGGTAGAATTCTACAGCTCTTTGGAGGATGCATCTGAGGCCCCTATGCTTAAAAAGATCCTATCCAAGATACCGATTACAGTCGGATATATTCAGAAACACTACTCGTTGACACATTTCCCGGGACACTCTCCAACTAACAACTTGGCTGTAGAAATGGTTATCACTGGTATGCATTCATCGGGGGTTATTGGGGAAATTGTGTCTGAGTCGAAAATCCTTAGGGCGATAAAAAGTTAAACTCCTTTAAGACGCCAGGCCTGGATATCGCATGTCTCGGCAACAGCATTTGTATAGTGAGAGCAAGTTCACTAAAACAGCCTTTCACGACCTAGTCGCCTGCGTAGAAGGTTCTTTCATTGTCAATGGTAGCATTTCTTGACACTGAAGGTGCTTTTATAAAGAAGGTGCTTTCAATTTAACGTAAGAAAATGTATTAATAACTTGCTTACTAAAATATGCATTACGGCAGGTTTGGGGTCTTAGATCTAAAACAATCGATAAGCAGAGCGACACCTCAGGGAGGTGTACTGTCTCCTCTACTTTTGGAATATAGCCGTTCAAAAGTATAGCATTGTATATGAAAGAAAAAAGTGTAAAAGTGGTCGCATATGCGGGTGACGTGGCTATTCCGGTTAGGAAAAGTTTCCTATCACTATAGGAGATATACTTCAAAATCTCTTAGAGCGACAAAGAAGTTGGCTACTGAAAATGGTCAAGGCGTAAATGCGCCCATTTGCAATCCCCAACGACTTACATTAATACTCGATGTTCTCAGTCGATCTAGCCATGTCCGTCCGTCTGTTTGCCGAAATCGCAAACAGACGGTCCGTCCCTCCGTCCGTCCCTCCGTCCGTCCCTCCGTCCGTCCCTCCGTCCGTCCCTCCGTCCGTCCCTCCGTCCGTCCCTCCGTCCGTCCCTCCGTCCGTCCCTCCGTCCGTCCCTCCGTCCGTCCCTCCGTCCGTGCCTCCGTCCGTCCCTCCGTCCGTCCCTCCGTCCGTCCCTCCGTCCGTCCCTCCGTCCGTCCCTCCGTCCGTCCCTCCGTCCGTCCCTCCGTCCGTCCCTCCGTCCGTCCCTCCGTCCGTCCCTCCGTCCGTCCCTCCGTCCGTCCCTCCGTCCGTCCCTCCGTCCGTCCCTCCGTCCGTCCCTCCGTCCGTCCCTCCGTCCGTCCCTCCGTCCGTCCCTCCGTCCGTCCCTCCGTCCGTCCCTCCGTCCGTCCCTCCGTCCGTCCCTCCGTCCGTCCCTCCGTCCGTCCCTCCGTCCGTCCCTCCGTCCGTCCCTCCGTCCGTCCCTCCGTCCGTCCCTCCGTCCGTCCCTCCGTCCGTCCCTCCGTCCGTCCCTCCGTCCGTCCCTCCGTCCGTCCCTCCGTCCGTCCCTCCGTCCGTCCCTCCGTCCGTCCCTCCGTCCGTCCCTCCGTCCGTCCCTCCGTCCGTCCCTCCGTCCGTCCCTCCGTCCGTCCCTCCGTCCGTCCCTCCGTCCGTCCCTCCGTCCGTCCCTCCGTCCGTCCCTCCGTCCGTCCCTCCGTCCGTCCCTCCGTCCGTCCCTCCGTCCGTCCCTCCGTCCGTCCCTCCGTCCGTCCCTCCGTCCGTCCCTCCGTCCGTCCCTCCGTCCGTCCCTCCGTCCGTCCCTCCGTCCGTCCCTCCGTCCGTCCCTCCGTCCGTCCCTCCGTCCGTCCCTCCGTCCGTCCCTCCGTCCGTCCCTCCGTCCGTCCCTCCGTCCGTCCCTCCGTCCGTCCCTCCGTCCGTCCCTCCGTCCGTCCCTCCGTCCGTCCCTCCGTCCGTCCCTCCGTCCGTCCCTCCGTCCGTCCCTCCGTCCGTCCCTCCGTCCGTCCCTCCGTCCGTCCCTCCGTCCGTCCCTCCGTCCGTCCCTCCGTCCGTCCCTCCGTCCGTCCCTCCGTCCGTCCCTCCGTCCGTCCCTCCGTCCGTCCCTCCGTCCGTCCCTCCGTCCGTCCCTCCGTCCGTCCCTCCGTCCGTCCCTCCGTCCGTCCCTCCGTCCGTCCCTCCGTCCGTCCCTCCGTCCGTCCCTCCGTCCGTCCCTCCGTCCGTCCCTCCGTCCGTCCCTCCGTCCGTCCCTCCGTCCGTCCCTCCGTCCGTCCCTCCGTCCGTCCCTCCGTCCGTCCCTCCGTCCGTCCCTCCGTCCGTCCCTCCGTCCGTCCCTCCGTCCGTCCCTCCGTCCGTCCCTCCGTCCGTCCCTCCGTCCGTCCCTCCGTCCGTCCCTCCGTCCGTCCCTCCGTCCGTCCCTCCGTCCGTCCCTCCGTCCGTCCCTCCGTCCGTCCCTCCGTCCGTCCCTCCGTCCGTCCGTCCCTCCGTCCGTCCCTCCGTCCGTCCGGTTCAGATTTGAATGTAGCCCCCATATAAACCGATCTCTCTTCGTGGGTCCTTGGGGATTCCTAATGGGATATATCGCTTCAGATTTGGATATAGTCCTCATATAAACCGATCTTCCGATTTGACTTCTTGGGCCCCTAGGAGCCTTAATTCTTATCCAATTTGATTGAACTTTGAAACAAAGACTTGTGTTGTGATTTCCAGCATTTCTGCGAAGCATGATCTGAATCGGTCAATATATAGATACAGCCCCATATAAACCGATCCCTGGTTTTGACTTCTTGAGCCTCTAGAATTTTCAATTTTCATTCTATTTCGCTGAAATTTGGAAAAAAGACGTGTGTTATGTAATTCCAACATCCATGCGAAGTATGGTCCAAATCGATTTATAAACAGATATAGCCCCCTTACAAAACCGATCCCCGTTTTTGCCTTCTTGAGACCCTAGAGCCTAATTATACCCTACACCACTACTGTGGTATTATAACTTAGTGCATTTGTTTGTAGCACCCAAAAGGAAGAGAGATAGACCCAATGATAAGTATACCGATCGACTCAGAATCACTTTTTGATTCGATTTAGCTATGTGCGATTATCCGTCTGTCCGCCCGTCTGTCTGTCCATCTGTCTGTCCATCTGTCTGTCCATACTAATTTGTGTACAAGCTACAGGTCGCAATTTTCATCTGATCGTCTTCAAATTTGGTATGGGCATGTTTTTCAGCCTAGGGACGAGGTTTGTGGAATTTGGAAGAAATCGGTTCAGATTTAGATATAGCTCCCATATGTATGTTCGTCCGATTTGCAGTAATACAGCAATAAAATGGTCATTTATTGACCGATTCTCTTGAAATTTGGTAGGAAGGATTGTCTTATAACTCTCAATGTTACTGGTGAATTTCATAGAAATCGGTTTACATTTCGATATAGCTCCCATATATATGTTTGTCCAATTTACAGTAATACAGCAATAAAATGGTCATTTCTTAACCGATTCTCTTGAAATTTGGCAGGAAGGATTTTCTTATGACTCTCAATATTACTGGTGAATTTCATAGAAATCGGTGCAGATTTGGATATAGCTCCCATATATATGTTCGTCCAATTTGCAGTAATTCAACAATAAAATGGTCATTTGTTGACCGATTCTCTTGAAATTTGGTAAGAACGATTGTCTTATAACTCTCAATGTTACTGGTGAATGACATAGAAATCGGTTCAGATTTGGATATAGCTCACATATATATGTTCGTCCAATTTGAAGGAATTTCTCACGACTCTCAATGTTACTGGTAAATGTCATAAAAATTGGTTCAAATTTAGAATAGCTCCCATATATATGTTCTTCCGATTTGGAGTAATACAGCAATAAAATGGTCATTTGTTGACTGATTCTCTTGAAATTTGGACAGATTTGGATATAGCTCTCATATATACATATCGCCCGATTTTCACTCCTAGATTCACTGCAAGCAACAATCTTCCCAAAATTTTGTACAACGCTTTCCTCGACGAATTCCTCAATATCCATACAGTTTGGTCGAAATCGGTTCAGGTTTAGATATAGCTCCCATGTATTTGTTCGTCAGATTTTGGATAATTTGTTGTCATTTATCAACCGTAGTTATTACACTTTTGAATATATTTGCTTTTATCGAAATTTGATACAGGAATTTTAATAATCTGTCTGGGTACATTCGCCGAGGTCCATCAAAATTGGTTCAAAATTTGCATTTATAGGGTAGGTGTAGGGTATTATAAAGACGGCACCGTCCGACTTTTGCCTTTCCTTACTGGTTTTTTACCTGATTTGGTTGGAATTCGACCAGTGCCAAGTTTTATCCGAATCAGTCAATATGATTATATAGGCCCCCCTAAGTACCGATATGACTGCTTGAGACCATTGAAGCCTCAATCAATTCCCGATTTGATTGCTACAAAATATTTCAAATACAAATTCGGCCCGGCCGAACTTGGCACTTTTTTACTTTTTTGATATAGACCGTTATTTACATTTTACCAGAATCCAGGATGGTGGGTTCCCAACATTTTCCCTGCCCAAAGTTAGCACGCTTTTACTTGCATCTATTTATAGATTTTATTTTTCAGTTGCTGTCTTAGACATTTAATGCCAACGACAAAAATCTCTATCTCATACACCACAAAAGTTTTCATTTCAGTTCGTATGAATGGACGTACATATATTTCCCCACTTGTTAATAAAAAATTTGCATATTTTTTTTGTATAAACAAATTAATAAAACGCTAAAGATATTAAAATTTTTCCAGATTTTCATACCACCAACCAGGTTAATTTTGCTCCCTTGAATACATCTGGTCTCATTTAGTGTGTTAAGGGGTGGCTTGTTCTATTGCAATAGAAATGCGCAGACAGGGAATATAGGGGATTGCTCCACTAGATAAAATGCAAATGATTTATAAATATTTATCATGCCCAGGAAAGTTTAGCAGACTCATTCGTAGACATTTACCACAAGAAACTTTAAAGGTGCCTAAAATATTGGGTACACAGTTGAGAGCTTCGGTGTTTGAATTTGTGGTAATATATTCAACAGCACAAATTCGCTTTAGCGAGACATTATCCTCATCAGGAACAGACATTTCTCATTCGTGTGGGGACAACAATGCTATGAATAATTAGAACTGAACTAAATAACAATGAAATTTTCCATATTAAACTCACTGTTGGCAAGCTCAAAGTCCTACTGTTTATTGCAGATGGCTTATTATGGAGTTCGATTTTTGAGTAATTTTGAACTATAGGAAAGCATAAACGCTTTCATCGGTCCTTCTTCATTCCCTAACTGGAGCCTTTTAAAGTTTTTATACTAGTGGTGGAAAACAAATTTAAGGGAAAGACCTGTTAAGCAGTAGCGACTAAGAGTTTTCATCAAAGGCGTTTTTCATAGACGTTATGGTTTTGCAAAGCCACTTTGCAAAAGTCACCATAATACTTGTCGCCTTTTTGTCCTTATGCCATGGGTGACTTTTCGTAAAAAAAAAAAACTAATCTTCACAGTTTCCATTCAAGTCGTTTGGGTGTATTTTCATTGAGGGAAGGAAGTGTCATTTGGCTGGTTAAACTTTTCTTGTTTTCTTTTATTTCATTTCATTGGAAGTTGATTCAATTTCCCATTCATTCATTCCTTTCTTGCACACTTCATTCGCTTCATATTACGTTAGATGTTCTACTCGTTAAAATCATTTTTCAAAAACACATTCCTGTTTCACAATGAAGTGGGCACAGTATTAAGAAACTACAAAATTCACTTATCAATTGGCTTTGAGTTGAGAACAAAACTGGAACCAGTGGCTTTTAAAACCCAAAAGTTAAATAGGTGTTTACATCTAGCCTTTACATCTAACCTTTGCCCAATCCCGATGTGGGGACTTGAATCCATATAAGGCACATTTTCACCCCATATATCTTATGGTTAGGTTAGGTTAGGTTGAAAAGAGGGGGCATATTATATTAATCCGCCCCATGCCACTGTGGACATACACCTAAGCCAGTAATCGGATTGCTGTGCGCTCCAAAAAACTATGAAGTAACCTCTAAAAAGAAAATTTTAAGTAAGGAATTCCATGCTACTTACAAAATCCTTAATTATTTTCAATACCTCTGCCCTAAGTTGGTTTATGTGGGATATTGTGTCTCCGCCTAAGTATCGGAAAACGCGAAAGCCGGGCAATGACAAAGGAAATGCTCCAACGTCTCATCATCTTCCCCACATGCCCTACACACAATTTCATATAAGTGAGCTCGTAGTCCTGTGTGTCCCGTTATGATACCAATAGCTATACTGACCTCCTTCTCGCTTCCTTTCTGTAATAGCCTCGTCTTCTCACGATCTGGATCCCGCCATAGGATTTTCGCCATCCTACCGACCGTTTCGCTGTTCCACAATGTTGCATGCGCATTCGTCGCCCACTCCCTTAGCTCGGACTGCGTTGACCCGAAAGGCTTCGGGTTAACCAAGTTTATTGACGGCAGTTCTGTGCCCTTCATCCCCAAATCGTCTGCCCTTTCATTTCCCCTTACTCCGCTATGACCCGGCACTCAAACGATGTAGATTTTGCCATCCTCAGAGAAGACGTTAACCTCCTTCTTACACTGCACGGATGTTCGTGACCTTACCGTCTTGGTTGTTATTGCCCTTATGGCAATTTTACTGTCGGTAAAGATGTTCACATTCGACGTCCTCGCGTTAGCACCACACCACTTCACGCATTCCCTGATCGCCCGGATCTCTGCCTGCAGGACCGTATTATGGTCAGGCAGTCTAAGACAGATCTCAGTCCCTGGGTTCTCAATGTAAACCCCCAGGCCCACTCTATCCTTTAGCTTTGATCCATCCGTGTAACATTATCTTCCAGATGGCAATACTAGGGTTCCATCAATCTTAGACTGTGCCGATGGCAGCAGTGCGTCGCACTCGACTTCAAGATTCATCTCAGGTATCCGATCGGAAACCTCTTCCTTCCTTCCAGGTTTCCTGTCGTCGCCTTGAATATACCGCAATGGTATGAGCTGCTACCATCTTCAATCCATTCGTCCATCGCCTTAAGTCTCTTAGCCGCAGTGGCTACCTCACACTTAATCTGTACGTCAATGGGTCGGATATCTAGAATAGTCTCTAGTGCCTTAGTGGGCGTGGTCCTCATCGCTCCGCCCGTGCCAAGACAAAATGTTTTCTGAACCTGTTGTATGGTCCTTATGTTGCACTTTTTCTACATAGCAGTTCACCAAATTACTGAGGCGTAAGTAAGTATTGGTCTAATCACGCTCCTGTAGAGCCAGTGGACTATCCTAGTATTCAGGCCCCATTTCGAGCCAACGGCCCGTCTACATAGTGCCCAACATCTGTGAGCCTTCTCAGTACGCTCCGAATGTGACACTTCCAATTCAGTTTCCTGTCCAAGATCACACCTAAGTATTAGACCTTGTCAGATATCGAAATCGTCTTATTGAGGAAACGTGGTGTGTTAAATTGGCCCACCTTCGTCTTCCTCGTGAGCAGGCTTATTTCAGTCTTCTCTGGGTTAACATTGAGACCGCTGGATCTAGCCCAGTCATATGCCATATGCAAGACCCTTCCGGCCCTTCTGCAGAGCTCGTTCGGATCCTCACCCCTCTTAGAAGTATTATAACATCGTCTGCGTAGCAGACGGGTTCAAATCCCTGCTCAGTGAGCATCCGTAATAGGTCATTTATGGTGGTCACCCATTGGAGTGGCGATAAAATGTCCCCCTGTGGTGTGGACACTCAATTTATCCACCTGTTCGTTAGCATATGGTTTATCCAGTCTCTAAGGACCAGGTCCACCCGGAACTGGTCTAAGGATTGGATCAGTATGTCGGTCCGCACATTGTTAAAAGCCCCCTCGATGTCAATGCATACCGCCAGAGTGTACGCTTTGGCATCGAAGGATTCTTCTATTTTATGCACAACCTCGTGCAGGGCAGTCTCCACCGACCTTCCCTTGACATGGGCATGCTGTTTGTATTAGAGCAGTTAGCTGGATGTCATACTCTTTATCATGGTGTCCACAATACGTTCCATGGTATTGAGTCGCATAACTTACCTTGCCGGGTTTGGGTATAAACACCACCCTTACATCCAGCCAGGCTTTCGCTGTGTATGAAAGTCCTAGGCACGCTGTGAAAATTTTTTAGTCTGCCTCTTTCTGTAGTAACGCCCGAAATATTTCATCAGGTCCGGATGACTTAAATGGTTTGAAGCTCCTCAAGGATTCCTTCACCATAAATTCCGTTAGTGAAGGTTAGATGACACTAAGTTTTACCAACTCAACGAATACTTAATTTTTGTGTGAAAATATTCTTTTTTGATTCAAATGAAAAAATGTGTGAAAGTAATCAAAATTTCAGAATCCTTTCACTATTGTTCGATATGATTGCCTTTTGCCTTAGGCTAGGTTAGGTTGAAAAGAGGGTGCAGTTATTAATCCGCCCCATACCGCTATGGACATACACCTAAGCCAATCTTCGGCTTGTTGTACGTTCTAAATACTAAAAAGTAACCTCGTAAAAAAAACTAACTTCTCTGAGTTGGTCAAAAAACGACCTGCAAGCTACACGAACGTGGTGAATATCGGAACATATTGTCCTCTAAGGAGAAAAATTTCCCCATTGAGCAATTCCTATAATCAGAAAATGATCTTGTTTGCTTAACCGAGTGCACGTAAGAGAATTTCGGACTACCGGACTCGGACTAATGGCAATCCGCAGTAATATTCCACCTTAAGTGTAAGGATTGTAAATGGGCCGAATCGGATCATGTTTTGATATAGCTGCCACAGAAACCGATCTCCCGATCGGACTTCTTATGCTTGTAGAGGGGCAAAGTTCTTATCCGATTTGACTGAAATTTTGCACAACGACTTCTACTATGGCCTCCAACAACCAAGGCAAGTATGGCTTCAATCAGACTATAACCTGATGTAGCTCCAATAGCATTGGAGTTCTTATCCATTAAACTTTATTCTGAAATTTTGCACGCAGTGTTTTGGTATTACTTTTAAAAACTGTGGTAACTATGGTTCAAATCGGTTCATAATCTGGTATAGATGTCATATTTACCGATCTCGGGTCTTGACTTCTTGAGCCAATAGAGCGCGCAATTCTCATCCGATTTGGCTGAAATTTAGCATGAGGTGTTTTGTTATGAATTCCAATAAGTGTGCAAAGTATGGTGTAAATCGGTATAGAACCTGATATAGCTGCCATATAAACCAATCTTGGATCTTGACTTCTTGAGCCTCTAGAGGGCGCAATTCTCATTTGATGTGGCTGAAATTTTGTACAACGGCTTCTATAATGACCATCAACATACGTGTCTAATATGGTCCGAATCGATCAATAGCTTGATACAGCTTTCATATAAACCTATCTCCCGATTTTGCTTATTGAGATCCTACAAGGCGCAATTGTTATCCGAATGAACTGAAATACTACACAATGACTTCTATCGCTACATTGAACTCGACAAATGCGGGCGGAGGCCCGGCCGAACTTAGCACGCTCCTACTTGTTCTTTTTATTTTTCTTAACAGATTCTCTTAGACTCTTTCAATCCATTGTGATATCACAATAGCGACAGGCCTCCTCCTCCTCTGGTGGGAATGGAACTCACAACCCCCGGACTGGTAATTCGAGCACGCTACCAACTCTGCTACCTGGGTGACCTAACATTTAAGAATTATTTATGCATTCTTCGAAATTTATAATTTCCAAATTCCTGGATACTGTGGTCTGTTCCTCGAAAATAAGATTGTAGCGCTTTTAGCTACACACTGCATGTTAAGAGTCTTACTTCGTGGCACATGGATTTAAATATCAAGAACTTGTTTATTTTTAAAACAAAAACTCTCTAGCCAAATACGTTGAAAACTTAAGAGCAAAACAGTAGGGAAGAAAAATCACTGGAGTCTTTGCCAACTAACTGACTTGCTGGTATGGTGAACACCAGCAACAGTTGTTGAAGTAACTGTCGAGGGTACCACTGTTGTCGTTTTACACTTTAAGTTGTAACACGTACTGATTTGAGTGCCAGTGCGATTGTTGTTTTCATTTAATCTGCATGAAACGTTAATGGTTTTAACTTGAATTAAACAAAATTGAATGGAGAAGACAACAAAAAAAAAACGAAACAATGAAACTCGAACGAGATAAAACAAAACAAAGTTGGTGCGTCGTTTTGTTTGTTTAGACCGAATTTTGAAAACCCTTCATAAATTCCGGCAAAAACATTCCTTTAGGTTAATGCAATGAGGCTTTTATCATATCAATGACTTTTATTCGCTACAGGGTTGTAAAACCTTGAAATGGCGACGGCTTTGGTGTGTGATTTATGGTTTGGATGATGTATTTGGCATCAATTTGGTACGTAAAGTATAAATAAGGTCTTCAATTAAGTTAATTTTTATACCCTCCACCATAGGATGGGGGTAGACTAATTTCGTCATTCTGTTTGTAACTACTCGAAATATTCGTCTAAGGCCCCATAAAGTATATATATTCTTGATCGTCGTGAAGTCCGTCTGTCTGTCGAAAACAAGATAACTTCCGAAGGAGTAAAGCTAGCCGCTTGAAATTTTGCACAAATACTTCTTATTAGTGTAGGTCAGTTATTATTGTAAATGGGCCATATCGGTCCATAACCTGATATAGCTGCCATATAAACCGATCTTGGGTCTTGACTTCTTGAGCCTCTAGAGGGCGCAATTCTTATCCGATTGGAATGAAATTTTGCACGACGTGTTTTGTTATGATATCCAACAACTGTGTTAGGCATGGTTCAAAGCGGTTCATAACCTGATATAGCTGCCATATAAACCGATCTTGGGTCTTGACTTCTTGAGCCTCTAGAGGGCGCAATTCTTATCCGATTGGAATGAAATTTTGCACGACGTTTTTTTTATGATATCCAACAACTGTGCCAAGTATGGTTCAAATCGGTCCATAACCTGATATAGCTGCCATATAAACCGATCTTGGGTTTTGACTTCTTGAGCCTCTAGAGTGCGCAATTCTTATCCGATTGGAATGAATTTTTGCACGAAGTATTTGATTATGATATCCAACAATTGTGCCAAGTATGGTTCAAATCGGTCCATAACCTGATATAGCTGCCATATAAACCGATCTTGGGTCTTGACTTCTTGAGCCTCTAGAGTGCGCAATTCTTATCCGATTGGAATGAAATTTTGCACGACGTTTTTTTTTTATGATATCCAACAACTGTGCCAAGTATGGTTCAAATCGGTTCATAACCTGATATAGCTCCCATATAAACCGATCTTGGGTCTTGACTTCTTGAGCCTCTAGAGTGCGCGATTCTTATCCGATTGGAATAAAATTTTGCACGACGTGTTTTTTTATGATATCCAACAACTGTGCCAAGTATGGTTCAAATCGATCCATAACCTAATATAGCTGCCATATAAACCGATCTTGGGTCTTGACTTCTTGAGCCTCTAGAGGGCGCAATTCTTATCCGATTGGAATGAAATTTTGCACGAAGTATTTTATTATGATATCCAACAGCTGTGCCAAGTATGGTTCAAATCGGTCCATAACCTGATATAGCTGCCATATAAACCGATCTTGGGTCTTGACTTCTTGAGCCTCTAGAGGGCGCAATTCTTATCCGATTGGAATGAAATTTTGCACGACGTGTTTGGTTATGATATCCAACAACTGTGCCAAGTATGGTTCAAATCGGTTTATAACCTGATATAGCTGCCATATAAACCGATCTTGGGTTTTGACTTCTTGAGCCTCTAGAGTGCGCAATTCTTATCCAATTGGAATGAAATTTTGCACATAGCGTTTTGATATCACTTCTTACTACTGTGCGAAGTATGGTCCTAATCGGTCCATAACCTGATATAGCTGCCATATAAACCGATCTGGGATCTTGACTTCTTGAGAATGTAGAGGTCGCTATTATTATCCGATTTGCCTGAACTTTTGTACGACGGATTCTCTCATGACCATCAACAAACGTATTTATTATGGTCTGAATCGGTCTATAGCCCGATACAGGTCCCATATAAATCGATCTCTCTATTTTACTTCTTGAGCGCACAAAAGTGCGCAATTCTTATTCGAATTGGCTGACATTTTACACAGGTCTCCAACATATAATATAATTGTGGTCCAAACCGGACCATATCTTGATATCGCTCTAATAGCAGAGAAAATCTTATATCCTTTTTGCCTAAGAAGAGATGCCGGGAAAAGAACTCGACAAATGCGATCCATGGTGGAGGGTATATAAGAAACGGCCCGGCCGAACTTAGAACGTTTTTACTTGTTGTAAATTTTTACTAGAATCCATGGTGATTGGTTCCCATGAATCGGCCTGCCCGAACTTAACACGTTCTAACCTGTTACTTCCCAGCCAACAATATGATCCGACTTTGCCTGACATCCGACATGTCTACACAAAGTCGAAGGGAATATATCAGACTTCCCTCAGCCGTGTGGTTCCAACAACATGACAACCACTTCTCTCGTTTTTATGTAACGATGTCGGTAAGACATTGGATCAGATATCGGATGATATATTCGACTGTTGGACCGAATTCGAAACATTTTTTAAATGGGTTGTTTCTGATGTTTGGCGACCCAGATTTTCGGCGTCATAGGCGGAAGTGGGTGTATGTGCGCAACGATGCCCACCATATCGTGTTATGTCAATGACGCGTGCCGCGATCACCTCTAATTGTACATCTTCACTAATGAACAATCGTGGCCCACAAATGATGTCAACATTAGTGAGTAGATGGGGTTAGGATAAAGTGACAGATTTTCCCAGGCTCTCTTAAACGATTTTAGTTGACTACGAAACTCCCGTTGAACATATTTGTTGCGGGAAACAAAGCCTATTGTTGAAAGGGAATACTAGAATTGGCAATATGAGCACCTTACCAATTGATCCGTTAAATATTTTAATTTAAACTTAGCGATGAGTTATCATGCATCCTCTTTGGTGTTACACACAGTTGTGGTGTAGGGTATAAAACCACCAGGGGTAAAACATTTGCGGGCCAAATTTTCAGTCAAAGTTCAAAATGAGCATTGGCATGCTTTAACGAGTGTGGTCTTAAGCCAACGTGGGAAATTGTACAGAGCTAGATTAGTGTGTGTATGTTCTTTGTCTCAAACATTGAATGAAAAGTTCACCACTAATACAACCGTCACAAATGCTTAAGTAACAGAACTACATTCAAACTGTGCTGTATTGAAAAGAACGACAGGAATACGCATAAAATCAATGTAATTGATTTAAAAGCTTTGCCATGACAAAATCCGAACTCAAGTTGATGCATACACGTGAAGACGAAAAACGGGAACAATAAAAAACAAACGAAACGCATAACGTACATATTTAAGGAATACTCAAAGGCAATGCGATCATTGTTTGGATGCTGGCAATGATTAGTGTTGAAATTGAAAGCTTTAATTATTCTTTCTCTTTCTTTATATATTTTTAAACTAATTATTTACTTAAATTTCAGATTGAACCTTAACATAAGCCAGGAAGGGCAAGATTAAGATTTGGTTGTTCAAGAAGCATTTTGTAATTTGACTTTGAAAGAAGATAAGAAATATGCCTTCTAATACCTACCAGTGAATCATTTACTTGAATTGACAAAATTAAAAGAATGTTGTTCTGACTTTATATGCAGAAAAAATAATTTTGAAAAACAACAACATTTGTCGCAAAACCGATGACGAAATTTGTTAACTTTCCTGCAACAATTTATTTAGAATCTCAACGACCCAAAGTACAAATTATTTGTTGAAAGACACTCGCCTTGCAACTCAACATATAACAATAACAGCCTTATTATTCAACAAACAAGTAAAAGCGTGCTAAGTTCGGTCGGGTCGAATCTTGGAAACCCATTACCATGCATTCTAAAACACAAGTAAAAAGGCGTTAAGTTCGGCCGGGCCGAATTTTGGATACCCACCACCTCGTGTATATATGTAAACCACCTTTCATCAAAATCCGGTGAAAATTGCATACCTTATGTCCGATAGCAGTCATATCGAAACATGTTCAATTGTGTATAACAAAATATTGGTGTTTTTAGTAGTTATATCTAAAAATAAACTGATCTGAACCATATACAACATGGATGTCGAAAAGCCTAACACAGACACTGTGTCAAATTTCAGTTATTCGGATTATAAATGCGCCTTTTTGGGGCCAACACTTTATATGGAGATATCGGTCTATATGGCAGCTATATGCAAATCTTAATCGATCTAGACCAAATTGCAGAAATATGTGGAGGCGTTTCACTCCCAAATTTCGGTGACATCGTACAATAAATACGCTTTTTATGGCCCCAAAACCTAAAACTGAGAGATCGGTCTATATGGCAGCTCTATCCAAATCTGAACCGATCTGTGCCATATTGCAGAAGTATGTCGAGGGGTCTAACACAACTCTCTGTCCCAAATTACGGCGACATCGGACAATGAATGTTAATGGGCTCAAAACCTTAAATCGAGGGATCGGTTTATATGATAGCTATATTCAAATCTGATCCGATTGGAGCCAAATTGCAGAAAGATGTCGAAGGGGCTAAGGCAGCTCACTGTTCCAAATTTCAGCAAAATCGGATAATAAATGTGGCTTTTATGGACCTAAGACCCTAAATCGGAGGATCGGTCTATACGGCAGCTATATCCAAATCTGGACCGATCTGGGACAAATTTAGGAAAGATGTCGAAGGGCCTAACACAACTCAGTGTCTCAAATTTCAGCAAAATCGGATAATAAATGTGGTTTTTATTGGCCTAAAACCCTAAATCGGCGGATCGGTCTATATGGCAGCTATATCCAAATCTGAACCGATCTGGGCCAAACTTAAGAAGGATGTCGAAGGGCCTAACACAACTCAGTGTCTCAAATTTCAGCAAAATCGGATAATAAATGTGGTTTTTATTGGCCTAAGACCCTAAATCGGCGGATCGGTCTATATGGCAGCTATATCCAAATCTGAACCGATCTGGGCCAAATTACAGAAATATGTCGAAGGGGCTAAGGCAACTTACTGTTCCAAATTTCAGCAAAATCGGATAATAAATGTGGATTTTATGGACCCAAGGCCCTAAATCGGAGGATCGGTCTATATTGCAACTATATCCAAATCGGGACCAATCTGGGCCAAATTGAGGAGGGATGTCGAAGGGCCTAACGAAACTCAGTGTCTCAAATTTCGACAAAATCGGATAATAAATGTGGTTTTTATTGGCCTTAGACCCTAAATCGACGGATCGGTCTATATGGCAGCTATATCCAAATCTAGACCAATCTGGGCCAAATTGAGGAGGGATATCGAAGGGCCTAACACAACTCAGTGTTTCAAATTTTAGCAAAATCGGATAATAAATGTGGTTTTTATTGGCCTAAGACCCTAAATCGACGGATCGGTCTATATGGGGGCTATATCAAGATATAGTCCGATTTTGCCCATCTTTGAACTTAATCTGTTTATGGACAAAAAAAGAATCTGTGCAAAGTTTCAGCTCAATATCTCTATTTTTAAAGACTGTAGCGTGATTTCAACAGACAGACGGACAGACATGTGTAGATCGTCTTAGATTTTTACGCTGATCAAGAATATATAGACTTTATAGGGTCGGAAATGAATACTTCGAACGGAATGACAAAATGAATAGACCCCCATCCTTCGGTGGTGGGTATAAAAATTTATACAAAATTAATTTAGATGAAGGGCACAATTTTATTCTACGTGTCAAACTTTTGTCAAACCAACAAAAAAAGTTAAATCTTCTAGGAACCGAACACGGATGATCGGGAGACCGGTTTATATGGGAGCTATATCAGGTTATAGAATGATTTGGACCGTAATTGGCAAAGTTGTTGGAAGTCGTAATAGAACACCGCATATAAAATTTCAGCAAAATCGGACAAAAATTGCGGCTTGTAGGGACTCAAAAAGCCAAATCGGGAGATCGGTTTTTATTTGGAGCAATATCAGGCTATGAACCCATAAGGACCGTATTTGGCACTGTTGTTCAAAGTCATAATAAAACATTACATGCAAAATTGGACAAAAATTGTGGCTTCCAGAGGTTCAAGAAGTCAAATCGGGGGATCGGTTTATATGGGGGCTATATATGGTTATTGACCGATTCGGACCGTCTTTGGCACAGTTGTTGAAATTTCATCCAAATCGGACAAAAATTGCGATTTGTAAGGGCTTAAGAAATCAAATCGGGAGATCGGTTCATATGGGAGCTATATTAGGTTATAGACCGATTTGCACCTTACTTATCAAATTTATTGAAAAATATAACAGAACACTGCATGCAAAATTTCATCCAAATCGAACAAAAATTGCGGCTTATAAGGGCTCAAGAAGTCAAATCGGGAGATCGATTTATATGGGAGCTGTATCTGGTTATCGATCGATTTGGACCCTACTTAACTCCGTCAGTGGGAGTCATAACAGAACACCATGTACAAAATTTCAGACAAATCGGATGAAAATTGCGGCTTCCAGTGGCTCAGGAAGTCAAATCAGAAGATCGGTTTATATAGGAGCTATAACCAAATCTGAACGGATATGGCCCATTTGCAATCACCAACGACCTACATTAATACAAAGTACCTGTGCAAAATTTCAATAGGCTAGGTCTACGCGTCCGATGGCTAATGTGATTTCGACAGACGGACTGACGGACATGGCTAGTTCGAATCAGAATTTCGAGACAAGCATGTATAAATTTTATCGGGTCCAAAATAAATGTTTCGAGGTGTTACAAACGGAATGACTAGATAAGTACACCTCTATGCTGTGGTGGTGTGTATACAAATGCATTTGTTTGATTTTGACTTTACTTGATACAATTATTGGAAGTCAAAACCAAACACTTGGTGCAAAATTTCAGTCTAATAGGATAAGTATTGCGCCGTCTAGGGCTGGAAGAAGTCAGGATCCAGGATCGGTTTATGTGGCAGCTATATCAAAACATGGACCCGATATAACCTATTTACAATCCTACCCGAATCACACTAATAGGAAGTATTCTACCAAAATGTCAAGCGCCTAGCTTTATTCCTCCGTAGGTTCGTCTCCTCCGACGGCCCATCAATATTTGATGGAGGTAATGTTACTTTTGTTCTACGGAACGATATCAAAGCGATAACTTTGCCAAGTTGAAAGGTCGCAGCTGTTAGTTTTTGGCCACTTGCCACTGATTGTACCCAGAGCTATGTCCCAAGATTCCAGGCTCCCTGTTTGCCTCTGGGAGGTGGTAACTAAGAGACTAGCCACCCTTATGATCTGACTGCCTATGATTGCAATATGTCCACCAGAGCTCTGTACCATATGGCATTACAGCTATGGCAACTGCAGTATATATTCCGCAGCTAACTTCTCTATAAAACGGAGAGTTTTCTAAAAGCTATCCCAGAGAGTATAAGGGAATTTCCTAATTATCCCGGAGAGTATTAGAAAATCATACTTGATACGAGGCTATTTTGACACCACTTTTTTTTCAAGAGTCTCAGATTTCTTTCAAAGGTGTTAGATTAACAAATTTACTTGAAGTGTATAAATCTAATGGGAGCTGGATAAGTAAATTATGTACGCCATCTGATAGGTCGACTACCATTATCCTACTTAGTCTTCTATACAGTTGCTTGATTTTCATAACACCTAGCCGCAGTACAATAATTTCGGGTACATACATTCAATTACTTTGTACTTGGTTCCGTTATCCCATGTATATCAAAGTCCTTCAGTCCAGCCTTTGCAACTTGTGTCCTTTTTCCCATGCCATTTTATATAGAATGCAAACCTACCGCGATATGCATTTTCATAAGGCGGAAGTATGCTTTATGCGCGGAATAAACAATTTACTCCGGGATTATAATTTACCTGTGTCGCAAAAGATGGAAGTCATCGCTTTGACGGCTAGCTTTTCAAGTGTTAAATTGTTGGCCTTTTTTGCGGAGCTCAAGGGTGTTCCTGTCAAAGTGACACACTTCCATCAAGTCAAAAGGCAACATTATGCTCAAGTTGTAAGTTTTCAGTGCTCAAGCGTCTGCATAACAAGCGATGACGGAGAAAAATACTATTCAGTTTTGTTGGATGGACAAGGATGGTGCTTTTTCTGCTGGTTGGTCAAAAGGAAATGGGAAAAAGTTGTTAATTTTATTTTGCAAGCGTTGCTCCGCTACTTTCGCTTGGAGTGGTTTGAGTTTTGCTAAATTGAATTAACTTAAGAAGACAAGATTCTGTCACTTATTTTGACGATTTTGTTGTCCATTGTTTTTTTTTTTTTTTTATTTCACATTGAGAATAGCTGGAAATAGTTTAGAAAAAACCATGAATTCTTTATTTATCTTCTAACTGGTAGTCACGGACTTGCAAATTGGCTCTTTCTTCATTTAAATTTAGTCAAATAAAAAATAAATTGACAAGTTTTATTTCGTCCATTTCGAAGCTTTGAAATGAATTCCGATTTAAATATACAAATGTTTATATGTGAACTTAAACTATTTGTGAACATAAATTAAACTCTTACAAATAAATGAGGTTTTCATCGTATCTCCTAAAGATTTGCCCTTCAAAGAAAAGGGCTTGAATTCGTGACTCCATCAGCAAATTCAAAACCAAAAATTAAAATTTTTCTTTAACAACTTTCAACTTGGCCAGAAAAGGACTCAAAACCAAAAATTAAAATTTTTCTTTAACAACTTTCAACTTGGCGAGAAAAGGAATCGATCCTAAACTTGAATACTCGTATTTCATTAAAAATCTTTCAAAAATTTTGAATTTTACTTTGAAATTTTTTAATTGGCTATACCTCCTCAACTAAACGTCCTAAAAGGAAAAGATCTTTAATTTGTGACTCCATAAAAAATAAGTAAAAGCATGATAAGTACAAAATTGTCAAAATTCTTCTGTTACTGTGAAATTGGTTAAGATACCTAAAACTTTTGTGGTTGCTACTGGGTGCAGAAATTGGCCCATCGGCCGCAAGTCAAGCACTTGCATTTCGGGCAAAAAAAAAGTTGGATATCATCTCACGATAGCGCTCACTATTCACAGTTAATTTTCAATGGTTAGAATACATAAAAAACCCCCTTTCGTCACAATCCGATGAAAATTGGATAACTTATGCACCCAAATTCGTCACGGACATTGAGTGGTCTTATGAATATAAGTAACTGTTGAATTTTTTATTTCAAAACTTTAACAAAATCGGGTAATAAATTAAGCTTTTATGAGCTTCAGACCCATATGACAGCTATATCTATATACAGTCCTATTTTTACCATATTTGGGTCAGGTGTTAGTAGGCCTAAAACTAGTCACTGTTCTAAATTTCAGCAAAATCGGATATAAAAATTAAGCTTTTATGGGCTTCAAGCCCTTTATCGGCAGATCGGTCTATATGGGAGCTATATCTAAATATAGTCCGATCTGAACTATATTTGGGTCGGGAGGCCTAAAACTACTGACTGAATAAAATTTCATTAAAATCGGATGAAAAATTAAGTTTTTATGGGCATTAGACCCATTTTTGGAAAATCGGTCTATATAGCAGCTACATTCAAATATGGTCCGATTTGGCCCGTTCAAAAACTTATCCAGCGTGCATCAAGAGACGTATCTGTGCCAAATTTCAACTCAATATCCCAATTTTTGAAACCTGTAGAGTGATTACAACAGACAGACGGATAGACGGACCGACGGATAGACGGGCAGACACACGGACATCGTTAAATCGTCTCATAATTTTACAACGATTCGAAATATATATACTTTGTAGGGTTCGGAAATTGATATTTCGATGTGTTGCAAACGGAATGACTGAATGAATATACCCCCTATCCTACGGTGGTGGGTATAAAAATGCAAAATCAAAGCCTACTTGATTTCTTTTCGCAACTATATTTTTATACCCACCACCGAAGGATGGGGGTATATTCATTTTGTCATTCCATTTGCAACACATCGAAATATCAATTTCCGACCCTATAAAGTATATATATTCTTAATCGGCCTAAAGATCTAAGACGATCTAGCTTTCCATCTGTCTGTCCGTCTGTATTTTGAATCACTCTACAGGCTTTAAAAATAAAGATGTTGAGCTGAAACTTTGCACAGATTTTTTTTTTTTATCCATAAGCAGGTTAAGTTCGACGATGGGCTACATCGGACTAAATTGAAATTTGGGACAGTTAGTTGTGTTAGACCCTTCGACATCTATCATCAATTTTGCCCAGATTGGTCCAGATTTGGATATAGCTGGCATATAGACCGATCGATCGATTTAAGGTTTTGTGTCCATAAATGGCACATTTAATGTCCTATGTCGCCGAAATTTGGGACAGTGCTTTGTGTTAGGCTCTTCGACATGTTTATGCAACTTGGCCCAAATCGGTCCAGATTTGGATATAGCTGCCATATAGACCGATATCTTGATTTAAAGTCTTGGCTTCATAAAAGTCGCATTTATAATCTGATTTCACGGAAATTTGACACAGTGACTTGTGTTAGGCTTTTCGACATCCGTGTCCTATATGGTTCAGATCGATTTTATTGACAAAGGGGTATACTGTGGACTCATATATAAGTTTCGTTAAACACCGTAGGTCCTGCCCACTGTCATACTGACATGATGCTTCCATGAAAATCTATTATCAAACTCCAACCCAAGGTTTCTGGCAGATGAAACAATCTCAATTGGGGCTCCAGCAATTGCCACATCAAGATTGGGCGGCATTGTCACCCGATTCCTACCAATTACAAGGCACTTTGACTTTGTTGGATTTAAAAGTAGTCCGTTGGCGTTTGCCCATGTGTTTATCCTATCCAAGTCATTATTAAGGCGAAGTACGCCATCGATCAGCCACTCCGGTGAGGAGCTCATATACAGCTGTACGTCGTCGGCATACATATGAATACCACAGTTGCGCAAATATCGAGGAAGGTCATTGCTATATAAGGAAAAAAGGAGTGGACCCAATACAGATCCCTGTGGAACACCTCTTGAGACTGGAAGATAACTAGAACACCGGCTACCAACACATACCGATTGGCTTCTATTAGAAATTTTCTTTCAGAAAATTTAAATAAATGTTTCAGTTTAAGGCAAAGTAATATTGGAATCAACGAAATCAAATGCTTTCGAATGATCTAAAAGAACAAGAAAGGTAACTTTATCGCTGTCAATATCCCTCCTTACATCTTCAACTACTTTCAAAAGTGCAGTAGTGCAACTGTGCTTTGGCCGGAATCCAGATTGAAAATCTGTTAGCAGCGAATTTTACGCATTATTTTTTCTGATATTTTCCGGTTGACTAGGGTCTCAAATATCTTAGAGACGCATGGAAATATTGCTATTGGCCTAAATCGCAATTATTATCCGATTTGGCTGAAATTTTGCATGAGGTGTTTTGTTATAACTTTCAACAACTGTGCTAAGAACATTTCAAATGGGTCCATAACCTGATATAGCTACCATATAAACCAAACTGGGGTCATGACGTCTCGAGGCTCTACAGGGAGAAATTCCTATCCGATTTGGCTGAAATATTGCATGAAGTGTTTTGTTATGACTTCCACAACTATATTAAGAATGGTTCAAATCGGTCCATAACCTGATATAGCTGCCACATAAACCGATCTGGGGTATTGACTTCTTGAGCCACTAGAAGGCGCAATTATTATCTGAATAGCCGAAATTTTGTTCAATGGCTTCTCTCATGACCTTTAACATACGTGTCGAAAATGGCATGAATCGGTTTATAGCCTAATGCAGCTCCTCCATAGACCGATCTCCCTATTTTACTTCTTCAGCCCCTAAAGTGCGCAATTCTTACTAGATTAGGCTGAAATTTTATACAATGACTTCTACTATGGTCTCCAATATTCAGTCCGAAATGAACCATAACTTGATTTTGTTCCAATAACATAGCAATTATTTTCTTTTATCCTTTGTTTGCCTAAGAAGAGATGCCGGGAAAAGAACTCGACAAATGCGATCCATGGTGGAGGGTATATAAGATTCGGCCCGGCCAAACTTAGCACGCTTTTACTTGTTTTTTTTTTCTAACACCCAGCTTATCAATGTGAGCGTATTCCATTATCGCCGTATTGAAGTAAACGATTTCTTATCTCTTTCGAAGATTTGTCTTTATATTAATCAATTTGTAAATATAATCGAAATATTCATTAAGCTCAAAGTGAATGCGGTAGATGATGCAAATATTTTTGCTTGAAATAGGCGTGATTGTCTTTCTGAACTGAGAATAACCTACGCTTAATAGATCCGAATATATCACTCCGATCTTGTCTTACAAGAATTCAAACGCAAAGTGGAATATTTTTCTAAAATCTTCGATTAAAGTAAACTTCATAAGAAACAAACGAATCAAAGCAAACTTTTTTTTATTTACTCACTTTAAAGTCTATCCTCAAAGTAATCATTGCCATCATCAGCAACGACCTTTACACTTTAGCTGTCATCTTGGTCAATTGTTTAGGGAGTAACTGTGCCGGATTTCCAACTATGCCTCCCATTGAAATGTAATGCTTCATTTGTGCTGCAACATACTCTCTTTGATTCTTGACTATTCCCCTTAGAGTCACTGGTTGGGAATGGACTTTTAAAATTCCACTTGTTTTTTTTTTTTTTTTTTTTTTTGTCTTTTGTATGTTGCTGTTTTCGACGTAGAATGACAGGATCTAACACGATTACATTGAATGTCCATGGTGTGAATGAGAATGGTGACGATAATGATTGTGTTGGTAATGGTGACGGTGATGGCGATGATGACAGCAATGGCTGTGTGGTGACTGCTCTTTGAGGACTCTGACAGTTGTACTCTTAAATTAAACTGTCTTTCATTCTTTTTATATTCCACACCACTATTGGATACTATAACTTAGTTAAGTGATTTGCAACGTCTGGAAGAGAAGAAGAAAACATTATTAAAAGGTTGCTTAAAGTTTAAGGGTCGATGTTAGTTTTGAATAAACTTAAGGCTTTGTTTGACTGTGTATCTTTCAATGGTTCAAATTGACGAGTTGTGTTTGACTGCTTGACATCTCTATCAATACGGCCCAGATCTGTCCAAATTTGGATAAAGCTGCCATATATGCCGATCTCCTGATTTTGGTTGTAGGCCCATTTAAGGTGAATTTATCAACCGATTTTGCTGAAATTGGGCATAATGAGTTGCGTTAGGCCCCATAACATTTTTCGAGAGTAGGGTTAAGATCGGTATTTATTTTAATATAACTTCCATATAAAGCCCATAACAGGCGTATTTATTGTCCGATTAAGTAGAAAAATGGTATAGCGAGTTGTGTTTGGCTTCTCGATATCCCTCTGGCCCAGATTGGTCCAGATATAGGCGCCTCTAAACTGATCTCCCGATGTAAGGTTTAAGGTGCACAAAAGTTGAATGTATTGACCGATTTCGCTGAAATTTAGCACTATGAGTTCTGTGGAGCCATTCGACATTCGTAACTAGCCCGATTTGGTTAGCCCGATCTCTCGATTTAAGTTCTTGGGACAATAAATGCAAGTGCATTACTCGATTTCGCTGAAATTTGGCACAGTGGGCTGTGTTAGGCTCTATGATGTTCGTGTTCAATATGTTCATATCGGTCTATATTTGGATATAGCTGTCATATACATATAATATCTCCCGATTAAAGTTCTTAGACCAATAAAAGATTGACCCATTGATAAGTATACCGATCGACTCAGAATCACTTTCTGATTCGATTTAGCTATATCCGTCTGTTTGTCTGTCCGTCCGTCTCTCTGTCCATGTTAATTTGTGTACAAAATACAGATCGCAAAATCGATCATCTTCAAATTTGATTTGGGCATGTTTTTCGGCCTAGAGACGAAGCCTATTGAAATTGGAAAAAATCGGTTCAGATTTGGATATAGCTTCCATATATATGCTCGTCCGATTTCCAGTAATAATGCCATAAAATGGTCACTTGTTAACCGATTCTCTCGCAATTTGACAGGAACGATTTTCTTCCGTCTCACAATATTAATGGTAAGTTTCATAGATATCGGTTCAGATTTGGATATAGCTCCCATATATATGTTCGTCCGATTTCCAGTAATAATGCCATAAAATGGTCACTTAATAACCGATTCTCTCGCAATTTGACAGGAACGATTTTCTTCCGTCTCACAATATTAATGGTAAGTTTCATAGAAATCGGTTCAGATTTGGATATAGCTCCCATTTATATGTTCGTCCGATTTCCAATAACACAGCAATAAAATGGTCATTTGTTGACCGATTCTCTTGAAATTTAATAGGAAGGATTTTCTTATGACTCTTAATATTGCTGGCGAATGTCATAGAAATCGGCTCAGATTTGGATATAGCTTCCATATATATGTTCATCCGATTTGGAGTAAAAATGGTCATTAGTGAACCGATTCTCTTGAAATTCGTCAAAAAGGATTTTTTTATGATTCTCAATATTACTGGTGATTTTTATAGAAATCGGTTCAGATTTGGATATAGCTTCCATATATATGTTCGTCCGATTTGCAGTAATACCGCAATAAAATGGTCATTTGTTACCCGATTCTCTCGAAATTCGACAGGAAGGATTTTCTTACGACTATCGATATAACTGGTGAATTTCATAGAAATCGGTTCCGATTTGGATATAGCTCCCATATATATGTTCTTCCGATTTGCAGTAATACAGCAATAAAATGGTCATTTGTTACCCGATTCTCTCGAAATTTGGCAGGAAGAATTTTTTTATGACTCTCAATATTAGTGGTGATTTTCATAAATAATCAATTCAGATTTAAATATAGCTCTCATATATATAAATATCGCCCCGATTTTCGCTCTTAGACCCACTGCAAGCGCAATTTTTGACCAATCTTCCCTAAGTTTTGTACAACGCCTTTCTCAAGGAATTCCACAATATCCATAAAGTTTGGTCGAAATCTGTTCAGATTTAGATATAGCTCCCATGTATTTGTTCATCAGATTTTGAATAATTTGTTGTTACTTTTCAACCGCAGTTATTACATTTTGAATGTACAAGCTGAACTCTGAGGTTTTGGGTCTATAAGAGGAGCATTTTTGCCCGATGTCTCCGAAATTTGTTACAGTGAGTTGTTTTAGGCCCCTCAACATCTTTCTGCAATATGGCCCAGATCGGTCCAGATTTGGATATAGCTGCCATATAAGCCGATCACTCGGTTTAAGGTCTTGAGCCCAAAAAGCCACATTTACATACCCAGATTTGTCTAGATTTGAATATAGCTGCAATATAGACCGATCTCTCGATTTGAGGTTTTGGGCCCTTAAGAGGCGCATTTATTGACCGATGTCGCCAAAATTTGTGACAGTGAGTTGACTTAAACTCTTCGACATCCCTCTGCAATTTGGCGAAGATCGGTCAAAATTTGAATATATCTGCCATATAGACCGATCTCTTGATTTGAGATTTTGGGCCCATAAGAGGCGCATTTATTCCGATGTCGCCGAAATTTGGGACAGTCAGTTGTGTTGGGCCCCTG
>NC_081554.1:36270214-36286624 GCF_963082655.1 Stomoxys calcitrans | reverse complement strand
TGAACAAGTGAAAGCGTGCTAAGTTCGGCCGGGCCGAATCTTATATACCCTCCACCATGGATCGCATTTGTCGAGTTCTTTTCCCGGCATCTCTTCTTAGGCAAAATAGGATATAAGGAAAGATTTGCTCTGCTATTAGAGCGATATCAAGATATGGTCCGGTTTGGACCACAATTAAATTATATGTTGGAGACCTGTGTAAAATGTCAGCCAATTCGAATAAGAATTTCGCCCTTTGTGGGCTCAAGAAGTAAAATAGAGAGATCGATTTATATGGGAGTTGTATCGGGCTATAGACCGATTCAGACCATAATAAACATGTATGTTGATGGTCATGAGAGAATCCGTCGTACAAATAAAATACGTCATGCTAAATTTCAGCCAAATCGGATAGGAATTGCGCCCTCTAAAAGCTCAAGAAGTCAAGACCCCAGATCTGTTTCTATGACAGCTATATCAGGTTATGAACCGTATTGAACCATACTTGGCACAGATCATAACAAAATACTACATGCAAAAATTCATTCAAATCGGATAAGAATTGCGCCCTCTAGAGGCCCAAAAATCAAGACCCAAGATCGGTTTATATGACAGCTATATCAGGTTATGCAACGATTTGGGCCATACTTGGCACAGTTGTTAGATATCATAACAAAACTCGTCGTGCAAAATTTCATTCCAATCGGATAAGAATTGCGCCCTCTAGAGGTTCAAGAAGTCAAGACCCAAGATCGATTTATATGGCAGCTATATCAAAACATGGACCGATATGGCCCATTTACAATACCAACCGACCTATACTAACAATAAGTATTTGTACCAAATTTCAAGCGTCTAGCTTTATTCCTTCGGAAGTTAGCGTGCTTTCGACAGACAGACGGACGGACATGGCTAGAACGACATAAAATGTCGCAACGATCAAGAATTTATATACTTTATGGGGTCTCAGACGAATATTTCGAGTAGTTACAAACAGAATGACGAAATTAGTATACCTCCCATCCTATGGTGATGGGTATAATAACTTAACGCGTTGCTTGATTGTGTATCTTTCAATGGATCAAATTGACGGGTTGTGTTTGGCTGCTCGACATCTCCATCAATACGACCCAGATCTGTCCAGATTTGGATACACCTGCC
The DNA here is from genome assembly GCF_963082655.1 of Stomoxys calcitrans. Classification (NCBI taxonomy): domain Eukaryota; kingdom Metazoa; phylum Arthropoda; class Insecta; order Diptera; family Muscidae; genus Stomoxys; species Stomoxys calcitrans. The sequence continues at coordinate 36,285,484 of NC_081554.1, read as the reverse complement.
ATATATGCCGATCTTCTGATTTTATGTTTTAGGCCCATTAAAGGTGAATTTAACAACAGGTTTGTTGAAATAATGCACACTGAGTTGCATTAGGCCCCTCGACATTCTAAGAGAGTAGGGTTAAGATTGGTCTATATTTAGATGCATCTTCCATATAGAACGATCTTAAACTTCAAGGTCAGGGGCCCATAACAGGCGTATTTATTGACCGATTAAGTAGAAATTTGGTATAGCGAGTTGTGTTTGGCTTCTCGATATCCCTCATCCCTCTGGACCAGATCGGTTCAGATATAGTTGTAGCTGCCTCTAAACTGATCTGCCGATGTAAGGTTTAAGTTCCACAAAAGTTGAATGTATTGACCGATTTCGCTGAAATTTAGCACAATGAGTTCTGTGGAGCCCTTTCACATTCGTAACGAGCCCGATTTGGATAGCCCGATCTCTCGATTTAAGTTCTTGGGACAATAAATGCAAGTGCATTACTCGACTTCGCTGAAATTTGACACAGTGGGCTGTGTTAGGCTCCATGATGTTCGTGTTCAATATGTTCATATCGGTCTATATTTGGATATAGCTGTCATATAAATATAACGATCTCCCGATTCAAGTTCTTAGACCAATAAAAGCTGCATTTTTTAGTCAATTAATTTGGAGCAATAATTTGTGTTAGACCCTCACATAGCCTTCCTGAATATGGTGGAGTTCGGATTATATTTAGAGCTAGCTGCTATGGGTTCACATATGATGCATTTTTATACCCACCACCGAAGGATAAGGGTGTATTCATTTCCGACCATATAAAGTATATATTGGGTTGCCCAAAAAGTAATTGCGAATTTTTTAAAAGAAAGTAAATGCATTTTTAGTAAAACTTGGAACGAACTTTAATCAAATATACTTTTTTTACACTTTTTTTCTAAAGCAAGCTAAAAGTAACAGCTGATAACTGACAGAAGAAAGAAAGCAATTACAGAGTCACAAGCTGTGAAAAAATTTGTTAACGCCGGCTATATGAAAAATCCGCAATTACTTTTTGGGCAACCCAATATATTCTTGATCGTCATTAAAATCGAAGACGATCTAGCCATGTCCGTCCGACTGTCCGTCTGTCTGTTGAAATCACGCTGCAGTCTTTAAAAAGAGAGATATTGAGCTGAAATTTTGCACAGATTCTGTTTTTGTCCACAGGCAGGCTAAGTTCGAAGGTGGGCTATATCGGACTAAATCTTGATTTAGCTATTAAAGCCACATTTATGTTCCCCCTTCCATGAAATTTGGGACCTTTCTCAATTTCGCCCCGATAGGTCCATATTTGGATATAGCTGTCATATAGACCGATCTCTTGATTTTAGGTCTTTAACCCATAAAAGACGCTCTTATTGTCCGATTTCGCCGAAATTTGTGACAGTGAGTTGTTTTAGGCCACTCAATATCTATCTGCAATATGGCCCAGATCGGTCCAAATTTGGATATAGCTGCCATATGAACCGTTCACTCGATATAAGGTCTTGAGCCCATAAAGCCACATTTATTACAGGATTTTGCTGAAATTTAGAGCAGTGAGTTTTGTTAGGGCACCCGCCATCCTTCCTCAATTTGGCTTAGATCGGTCCAGATTTGGATACAGCTGCCATATGGACCGATCTCTTGATTTAAGGTCTGAGGCCTTTAAAAGGCACATATATAGTATGATTTTGCCAAAATTTGGGACAGTGAGTTGCGTTAGGGTCTTCAACATCCTCCTTCAATTCCGTTTAGATCGGTCCTGATTTGGATATAGCTGCCAAATAGACCGATCCGCCGATTTAGGGTCTTAGGCCTATAGAGGCCACATATATTATCCGATTTTGCTGAAATTTGGGACAGTGAGTTTTGATAAGCCCTTCGATATCCTTCGTCAATATGGCCCAGATCGGTTCAGATTTGAATATAGCTGCCATATAGACCGATCCTCCGATTTAGGGACTTAGGCTCATAAAAGCCACATTTATTATCCGATTTTGCTGAAATTTGGGACAGTGAGTTGTGTTAGGCCCTTCAATACCTTCCTTCAATTTAGCTCAGATCGGTCCTGATTTGGATATAGCTGCCATATAGACCGATCCGCCGATTTAGGGTCTTAGGCTTATAGAGGCCACATATATTATCCAATTTTGCTGAAATTTATGAGTTGTGTTAGGCCCTTCGACATCCCTCTTCAATTTGTTCTATATCGGTCCAGATTTGTATATAACTGCCATAGAGACAGATCTCTCGATTTAGGGCCCATAAAAGACGCGGTTATTGTCCGATTTCGCCGAAATTTGAAACAGTGAGTTGTCTTAAACAATTTGACATCTCTCATCAATTTGGGCTGGATCGGTCCAGATTTAAATATAGCCGCCATACAGGCCGATCTCTCGATTTGAGGTTTTGGGTCCATAAGAGGAGCATTTTCTATCCGATGTCACCGAATTTTGTTATAGTGAGTTGTCTTAAACACTTCGACATCCCTCTTCTATTTGGCCCCGTTCGGTCCAGATTTGAATATAGCTGCCGATCTTTCCGATCTCTCGATTTGATGTTTTGGGCCCATAAGAGGCGCATTTATTCCGATGTCGCCGAAATTTGGGACAGTGAGTTGTATTGGGCCCCTGCTTATCTTTCTGCAATTTGGTCGAGATCGGTGAAAATTTTAATATAGCTGCCATATAGACCGATCTTTCGATTTCAGGGGTTGGGCCCATAAAAGGCACATTTATTGTCCGATTTCGACGAAATTTGAAACAGTCAGTTGTCTTAAACACTTCGACATCCCTCTACCATTTGGCCTAAATCGGTCCAGATTAGGATGTAGCTGTCATATAGACCGATCTCTTGATTTGATATTTTGGGTCAAGAAGAGGCGCATTTATTGTTCGATGTCACCGAAATTTGGGACAGTGAGTTGTGTTAGGCCCCTGAATATCTTTCTGCAATTTGGCCCAGATCGGTCAAAATTTGAATATAGCTGCCATATAGACCGATCTCTCGATTTAAGGGGTTGGGGCCATAAGAGGCTCATTTATTGTCCGATGTCGCCAAAACTTGTGACAGTGAGTTGTCTTAAACTCTTCGACATCCCTCTTCAATTTGGCCCCGATCGGTCCAGATTTGAATATAGCTGCCGATCTTTCCTATCTTTCGATTTGAGGCGTATAAAAGGCGCATTTATTCCGATGTCGCCAAAATTTGTTACAGTTTTGGTCCCATAAGAGGCGCTTTTAATGTCCGATTTCGACGAAATTTGAAACAGTGAGTTGTCTTAAACACTTCGACCTACCTCTGCAATTCAAGATTAGGATATAGCTGCCATATAGACCGATCTCTTGATTTGAGATTTGGGCCCATAAGAGGCTTATTTAATGTCCGATGTCGATGAAATTTGTGACAGTGAATTGTGTTAGGCCCCTGATTATCTTTCTGCAATTTGGCCGAGATCGGTAAAAATTTTAATATAGCTGCCATATAGACCGATCTTTCGATTTCAAGTCTTGGGCCCATGAAAGACGCATTTATTGTCCGATTTCGCTGAAATTCGGGACATTGAGTTGTGTTAGCCCCTTCGACATCCCTCTTCAATTTGGCCCAGATCCGTTCAGATTTGGATGTTGTTGCCATGTAGTCCGTTCTCTCTCTCTCTCTTAAAGTCTTGGCCCCATAAAAGGCGCATATTTAATCCGATTTCATTGAAATTTGACACGGTGATAAATGTTAGGCTTTTCGACATCCGTGTCGTATATGGTTTAGATCGGTCTATATTTGGACATAGCTTCCATAAATACCAATATTTTGTTCTCCAAAAGTGAACAATGAGTTGTACTTATTAGACCACTCAATGTCGTTGATGAATTTGGTCGAAATCGGACCATATTTCGATATATCTGCTATGAATTGTATACTTATTCTCCGGATAATGTTGATTATCCAAAGTTCGGCCCGGCTGATTTTAATGCCTTTTTATTAATTGTTCAAAATTAAGGAGTGTGTTTTTTAATTTTTTGCAAAATTTACATTCCCTGATTGTGTTAATGTATTGGGTTGCCCAAAAAGTAATTGCGGATTTTTTAAAAGAAAGTAAATGCATTTTTAATAAAACTTAAAATGAACTTTAATCAAATATACTTTTTTTACACTTTTTTTCTAAAGCATGCTAAAAGTAACAGCTGATAACTGACAGAAGATAGAATGCAATTGCGGAGTCACAAGCTGTGAAAAAAATTGTTAACGCCGACTATATGAAAAATCCGCAATTACTTTTTGGGCAACCCAATATATTAGTGAGAATAATAATTTTTTAGAGGCCACCGTAGCATGGTGGTTAGTATGTCCGCTTATGAATGATTGAACGCTGAACAACTGGGTTCGAATCCTATTGAGACCATCAGAAAAAATTTTCAGCGGAGGTTTTCGCCTCCTAATGCTGGCAACATTTGTGAGATACTATGTCATGTAAAACTTCTCTCCAAAGAGGTGTCGCACTGCGGCACGCCATTCTGACTCGGCTATAAAAAGGAGACCCTTGTCATTGAACTTAAACTTGAAACGGTTTGCACTCATTGATATGTGAGAAGTTCGCCCCTGTTCCTTAGTGGAATGTTCATGGGCAAAATTTGATTTTTTTTGCATTTGCAATAATTGATTTAGTTGGAGAACACAATTAATATTTTCGTCGTAGTTTAACTTATTTGACCAGCTTTATATGTCGGATATTTGTTATTTATTTCCCTTTTGCGTTATTCAAAAGAACAAAAACTCATGTAGGCTAAAAATTTTTATCTTTTCCAACTAATAACACAAATCTGGTAAATTTGATTCCTAACATTTAATGCTACACTCAATGGAATACATTAAACTGTTGATATATTTCACAGTTAACGAAAGTCAATCTGCACAGGACATTGTTTCAAATATTTTCAGTTTTTTGTAAGCAGAAGTGTTAAGGAATCAATAGTACCAATAAAATTGTAATTGACAACATGTCAATTTATCAGTACCAGCTTATTCCAGATTCAGTTTTGGCAAAAAAAGGAATACATGTAGCATAAATTTTAAATTAGAAAATCTAGTGAATTTATTCCACATACAGCTTAAACTGGGAAAGAGTAGGCTTGAAAGCCCAATAAGTAGCATTTAGGTTATTCTGTTAAATTGACATGACCCAAATACGAAATGTATTACGGAAATTCATAACAAAACATATACAGTAATTGATAATGAAATTTAAATAAAAGAGAGATAAGTGTTGCAGATTCTAGAGAAAAATGTTGGCTTAATCGCTTGAAAGCAAGAAGAACCGTATTAAATTCATCTGTACTGAATTTAGATAACAGACCGATTTGGTTCATACACAACCACAAGGCTTGAAGTAATGGCGACTGCATTAGCTAAAACCCAATTGAGCCAGAACTACTCTGGTTCGCCGGAGGTGCCTAACTTCTTCTGGTTAAATGAGTGACGATTGATTTTCGACGACTCTATGGGGCTTCGACTTCTTATACCTAAATTCCATAGTCGAATAGCGACCACAAACATAATTTGTAATCTAACGACAACACTATGGGGCTCAGCAAACTTCAACGGGCCGAATCTTGGGAACCCATCACCATGGCATCTGCTAAATATTTATACAAAATAAATATAGTTCAACAGGATAATTTTGGTCCACATAACCAACTACTGTGAAACCAGCCAAATATTAAAGCTTCTAGGGACCAAACAAGGATGAATGAGAGACCGGTTTACATGGGAGCTATATCAGATATTAGACCGACTTGGACCGTATTTAGCACAGTTGTTGGAAGTCGTAACGGAACAAAGCAAAATTTCAACCAAATCGGATGAATATTATGGCTTGTAAGGGCTCAAAAAGTCAAATCGGGAGATCGGTTTATATGGGAGCTATACCAGAAAGGTTCTCAAAGAACCTAAAGTGGAACTCATTCTGACTGGTAGTGCGGGACTCACACACAGAAGGTGTTCTATAGTCTCTTCTTCTTCGATGTCCTCACAGATTCTGCAAAAGTCGTTGCTGGCAACTTTCAGTCTGTCACCATGTTTCCCGATTAGACAGTGTCATGTCGGACACAATGACTGAGACGCCTGTTCTTGCCAATGAGAACAAAGCAGTAGTCCTCTTCAAGATAAGATTAGGGCACATAGTTTAGGAATGTTCACAGCCCCCTCTTTGTTACCGTCTATCATTTGGGCCTGATCCTGAAAACTTAGCTTACATGTAGGGTAGTTCCTAGTCCCGCAAGGTCGTCCGCTTTACAATTCCCTGGGATATCTCTGTCGTACAGTACTTTTTTTCCTGCCTGGTACATCGGATATTGTATCAAGGATAACACAGTGTCCTTAGCCGCCACATGACCAATGAGAAAGCTCCCTTAACCTCACGGCAGTGGTCGTTGCAATTTGTCTAGCCACAATATCCAGAGGTGTATCAAATGGTGTCGTCCTTAGTGCGGCTGTGATGCACAAACAAGCCATCCTTTGGATCTGGTTAAGTATTGAGCAGTAGGTGGACTTTTGAAGCACCGTCCACCAGACTACAACACCATATAGCATTATAGGTCTGACAACTGCAGTGTATACCCAATGCATGACACGCGGTCTTGCAGGTATATAGGGCAAAAGTTGCCTTTCTTGCCCTTTTCAAAATGTTGGATTTGAAGTTCAATTTCCTGTCCAGCAAAACACCTACGTATTTTGCGCTTTCTGTAAATGGAACATTCTTTCCACCCAAGCAGGCAGGTTTTACTCAAGGCAACTTGTATCTCTTGCTGAAAAGAACTATTTCTGTCTTGCACGGATTTATACCTAGACAACTTTCGGTAGCCACTTTCGGAGGCCACCGTAGCCCAGAGGTTAGCATGCCCGCCTATGACTCTGAACGTCTGGGTTCGAATCCTGGCGAGACCATCAGAAAAAATTTTCGGTGGTGGCTTTCCCCTCCTAATGCTGGCAACATTTGTGAGGTAATATACCATGTAAAACTTCTCTCCAAGGAGGTGTCGCACTGCGGCATGCCGTTCGGACTCGGCTATAAAAAGGAGGCCCCTTATCATTGAGCTTAAACTTGAATCAGACTGATAGGTGAGAAGTTTGTCGTTGTTCCTTAGTGGAATGTTCATGGGTAAAATTTGTAATTTGCACTTTCGGTAACCCACTTTGCTGTTGCACGTAGAGCTTCCTGAAGTATGTCTCTTAAAGTGCTGGGAAACTTTCCTCTGATCGAAATTGCCACATCATCATCATACGCGACCACTTTTACGTAGAGTGCTGGGAAACTTTCTCCTAATAGCAATGGCCACATCATCATCATACGCGACCACTTTTGCGCCTTTTTCTTCCAGAGACAATTATATATAGTTAATGGCTTTATTCCAAAGTAGAATAGACTGTACACCTCCTTGAGGTGCTCCACTACTGACCCATCTTTTTAGATCCACAGATCCCAAGTCTGCCGTAATGCATCTTTTAGTGAGTAAGTTATTAATAAACTTTCATATGGTAGAGTTGATTGCCTTTACTACATGCACGCTGTTGCCGCAACAGGCGATCTCCAGGGATCTTTGCCCTAAGATATGTTTCTATCAACCTCTCAAGAGTCTTCAGCATAAAGGATGGCAGACTAATAGGACTAATATTGAGGACGTGTGGTAGGGTTTCCCTGCTTTCGGAATGAAAATGACCTTCTTTATCTGCTTGGTTGTGCAAGGCTTTTTGGGAGTTGAAACCATCTATTTAATCTTATCTTCATTTACTGCCAGACCCATTTTCACTGACCCTCTTTCGATTCTTTACTACTACTACAGTTACTACTTCCGGTGACCGACCCATGATATCGATGTCGTCGGTATAGGTGAGTAGCATGTGTTCTCTTGTGATTAGTGTGTCATATCTATTCACATCTGCATCTCGTATAATCTTCTCCAGCTGGATATTTAAGAGATCACACGATAGGTTGTATCCTTGTCTGAAACCTCATTTGGTATTAAATGGTTCGGAGAGATTATTTCCTATTCTTACTGAGGAACGAGTATCAGCAAGTGTCATCCTGAAGAGTCTTATTAATTTTGCAGGGATACCACACTCAGACATGGCTTGAAATACCTTTGAACGTAAAGAAGTATCGAAGGCGGCTTTGTAGTCAACAAAGAGATGGTAGGTGTTGATTTGTCCTTCTCGGGTCTTTTCCAGGATTTGGCGCAGTGTGAATATCTGGTCCAGGGTGGATTTATCAGGTCTAAGGCCGCATTGATTGGGCCCAATTATCTCATTGACTTTAGGTTTTAATCTTTCACACAGTACGCTCGAGAGTATCTTGTATGCGATGTGGAGGACAATTATTCCTCTGTAGTTGGCACATTCCGTCATGTCTCTTTTCTTGTGTACGCGACATAGTATGCTGAGGTTTTAATCATCTGGTATGCGTTCTTCTAGCCAGATTGCGCAGATAAGCTGATGCATACGCCTTATCAGCGTGTCGCCTCCGGTCTTAAATAGTTCAGCGGGTAACCCATCGGCTCCCACTGCCTTGTGGTTCTTTAGTCCGGTCACTGCTACTTGGACCTCATTCTGACTAGGATGTAGTAGTAGTAGTAGTAGTAGTAAACTTCTTTATTGAATATTTTCATAAAAATACATTTCTTTTTTTACAATTCTAAGAAGTAATTTTATAACTTAGCGACAATGTAAAATACGTCTGTCGCATTATATAAGCATTTGCTTATTTAATTGAATTCATTTATTAAAAGTTGCCTATATTTATAGCTCATTTCGAGATAATTTATTAATTTGTGCCAATTTTCTTCTTCTGTACCATCAAGAATGTTGATTATTTCCTCATCGTTCAATATCGGCTTTCCGAATGATATCATTCTAAATTCCCGAAGTATAGGACAGATGCCCAGAAAATGTTGCATTGTTTCAATTTCATGCATGTTACACAATTTACATTCTTTATTTAAGACATCGGGATCAAAACTGTTACACCCTAGAGGGATCATTCCACTGCGCGCTTTAAATATCCACACGATTTCCGCTTGAGAGTACTTTCTGTTTAGGTAAAGATGGGATCTGCTTGGGTTTAAATATCTATATATCCGCCAGCTCTGGCTGAATTGTTTTCTATACAGTCTTTCTTCATGCAATCGTTGTTTCATACCACTTAATAAATCATTGCAGAAAGTGTTCCAATTGCCTTGTGAAGACATCGTTTGTGGCCATTGAACGTGTAGGCTTCGAGATAAGTCTTTTAATTCTGTTACCCAAAATATATTTTTTTGATATATAATCTCCGATAGTTGATTTGGGAGCCTGTTTTGTGTATAGTAATACAAAATTCGCCCCAAATAGTTTAAATGTTTTCCCAGCGTGTATATTTGTGAGTCTTCTACTTCCGTTTCCAGCATTAGTACATAATTTGGTGTAAAACTTGGTACCCTAAGTATTCGCTTCAGAAAATATCTTTGGAGTGCATTAATCTCTTCGAAGTGTGAAAAACCCCAAATTTCGGCAGCATATGTTTGTATAGATCTACAAACGGCTAAAAATAATTTCCATTTAGAATTCATATCTATATCTGCTCTTCCAATGAATTGGTTCCATGTGGCATTAATAGCGTTTTTTGCTTCATTGTTTCTGGTTTGTACATGTTTGTTGAACTTCATTTTCGGTGTAAAGACTACCCCTAGATATTTGAACTCGTTGGAGATCTTAATTTCTCTGCCGTTGTACATCCACCTTTCGTATTTGCTTAATTTTCCTCCATTTCTAAAGACCATAATTTCGGATTTAGCTAGGTTTACTTCCAAACTCCACATTTTGCAGTATATTTCCAGATTATCTATCATTTTCTGTAGTACTTTTATGTCATCTGCTAGGAAAACGATATCATCTGCATACAAGAGAAGTCGGATGTTAATATTTTCCACAAACAAACCACCTTCGATGAACTCGTGCAGGTCATTTACATAGAGGGCAAATAATAACGGCGATAAAAGACATTCTTGTTTTACGCCTTTGGTTGTTTCGAAGTATTCAGATAGCTCCCTGCCGTTCCATACTGCTGACTGCGTGTTGCTGTATATTTTCTCTATTATTGAGACCATTTTATATGATACACCCATTCTAAATAGTTTATATATAAGGGCTTGCCTTGATATATTGTCAAAAGCTGCCTTGAAATCGATAAAAAAACAATATACTTTTTTCCCCTCTGCCAATTTCAAGTGGACGATCGAGGCCAGATTGTATATATTATCAACCGTTGAATAACTAGGATGTAAACATTCTATACCATCATCACGGATTGGTTCCGCGGTATCCTCTTCACCGCCAACGTCGGACACTAGCAGTTGGGTAAAATGTTCTTTCCATATCCTCAGCATGTGTCAGTTAGCAGATTTCGGCCTTTGTCTCTGCAGGAGGATGTGCCTGCACCAAAGCCATCGGTTTGATGTTTAATTCTTTGGTAGAATTTCCGGACTTCATTCTGACTCCTGTACATCTCTATTCGCTCACACTCACGTCTTTCCATTTCCTTTTTCTTTCTGCAGAATAGACGTTTCTCCTCTCTCCTTTTCTCCCGATACCTCTCCTTCATCTGGCGCGTTGCTACTGATTACAGGGTTGCTCTATATGCCGCATTCTTGGCTTCAGTAGCATCTCGACACTCTTGGTCGTACCATGGGTTTTTTGGAGGAGGCTTCCTGTACCCAAGCACGGATTTCGCAGCATTTTCCATGGAGTGGGCAATAGTTTGCCACTGCACCATTATATCATCGGAACAAGGAGTGCTTTCATCAAGCAGTTAGGTCAGTCGAGTGGAGTATGCCGTTGCCATTTGTTGTGTTTGCAGCTTTTCAATGTCCAGATTCCGTGCAGTGTCAGATCGTAGTATCCTCACCATATTCAAACGGATGACAACCTTTGCTGCAACAAGGTAATGATCCGAATCGGCTCATACACAATTTCTCTAATAGCCTCCGTTGCCAGCGTTGTCCGTTGGAGTTTTTCCCGAGAAATGTGTATCAACGAGTAGTTCTAGTGTTTCCTCACTAGACATTGTCCATACATTCTCTGACTTCTGAATATACCCCACCGTAATAGGTCTCAAGGACAGAATCTTCCTGAGCCTAGAGGCCTCAGATGTATCCTCCATGGAGATGCAGAATTCTACCTAGGATTTGTTCTGAGCCTTTCTCAGCTCGCCCTTATATTTTCTTAGCTCAGCCTTATAGAGGTCCGAATGCACCATGGCGGTCACTAATTGCCTCTTGGCTTGGCACTAGGGCATGCTGCCACAAGCGAGTCATTCAGGGCCTTCGTGATCCGCTTGACCACTATGTATATAGCCTCCGTAGTAATGCAGCTATATCTTAATTTGAACCGATTTCTATGAAATTCGCCATTAATTCCGACAGTCATATGAGAATCCCTCATGCAACATTTTGTGCGAATACGTTGACAAATGCCTACACTATTGAAATATTTGTCCAAATCTGACAATCAGATTTGGTTCAGATTTGATTATATGTCCCATCCTATAATCAAATCTGAAGCAATTTCGACCAAAATCCAGGGATATGTGATAGTTGCAGAACAAAACGCTGTGAAAGTTTAGTCAAGTTTGGTTAATTAATGCGTTGTCGAAGGCTTTAAGAGTGTAAATCGGGCGATGCATATAGAAGCTAGATATAATTTGAACCGGACAGATGGAATGGACGAACATATAGATTCATAGATAGATGGACAGACATACGAACACCACTAGTGATGTATGTATAAGATTCTTTTCTAGGTTAAATTACAATTCCTCGAATATCCTTTCACTCTGATAAGTGCAGTTTAAAAATATTTCATATTCAGCGTATCAGTATCATAACGACTACGAATTTTGTATGTTGCTTAAGGGTGTATCTCATTGACTGAAAGATGAATTGTCTTGTCAGTAACTCGGTTTAGCATAAAATTATAAATTCAATTTAGTCAATTTGCCTTTAAGGCATGACAATTTTATGCGTCGACTTTATTTGTTATTAGATTTATGATCATGTTTTTCAAGGATATACAAGTATACACAAACACACTGATATACATTTTACGGCTTTTCCAGCTATAGCTCACTCACCTAAATTAATAAACAATTCTGCCTTCATTGGTCGGTATTACCGAGAAAAGTAAGTTGATATCTTTTTGTCACCGACAGCAGCATAAATTTTGGCAAATTTCAAATGCGAAATAACTTTGCCCCCATAGAAATGTTAATGTTTTCGCATAAAACCCTAAAAACTACAGCCATCAAAACACCTTCATTACCATTCAAACGACATCAGAACAAAAGGACAAACAAAATTTTATGTCTTTATCTTAACCAATTTCATCATCGTCCTCGTCATCATCATCATCATCTTTGGAATAATTTACATCAATGACAACAACAGCAACTACAACAGACTTAATCTTTGGTTTTTAGTCTTGGACAACTGGTTAAGGTGTAAGTTGTTCTCAAAATGTCTAAAGAAATTCCACTTGGAGTTGAATAGATGTTGTGGCCAGTGTTGCCGTTTTAGAAAAATTGTGTTCAGCGACGAAGCTTATTTTTAGCTCAATGGGCTCGTAAATAAGGAGAATTGCAAGAGCTACCAATGCATCTAGCAAAAGACACGGTTTGGTGCTGTTTATGGCCTGGTGGCATCATTGGACCGTACTTCTTCAAATGAATATACCCCCCACCCCCCACCACCTTTCGCACAATTTTTTTTTGCCCATAAGCAGGTTAAGTTCGAAGATGGAAAACCCAAAAACAAAATCAGATTGAAGTAAGGGGGTCACGCCTCGCCTTAAAAAAGCCATTAGACCTATGACTATATGATACTTGGCGGAACCGATTTTCTTAAAAATTTCTTAGATTGTGTACGTTTGTCTGGAAGGAACCAAAGGTTATATAATTTTAAGATATCGGGTGGAGGCGGACCCTGCCCCTTACCCCAAAAACGACACTCATATCCGAAAGTGGTCCCATGGGCACAATAAGCGTATTGGAGACCAGAAAACGAACATGATATTAAAATTTGGGTCCAAGTACAGATATATTCGAAGTTCATGTCATTAGGGGACTCAAATGAAAAGTACTAGGCAGTAAATTACATATATGACATGAAATATTAGGTTCAAGTAATGAGAGGTCGCCTACCCCCAAATACCCCCAAATGGGCATATTAGCCGACCATGGCTATATGGGACTCAAATGAAAAGTATTAGGGAGTAAAGTAACAGAGTGAGTAACACTTTCGTCAGAGTAACAGAGTGACGAAATAAGTACACCACCATCCTATGGTGGAGGGTATAAAAATACGATCGCGGTGATGCAAAATACGTTTATAAGATCGTCACGGCTATCGAATCGTCGAGCTATGATCGCCAGTATGGGTCATCGAAAACGAGCCAAATTCAACGAAAATTATTCGCGGAAGAAGCATTTCGAAGCAAATGGGTGGCTCTTTTTAGTCGAAACTGGTCATGTGGCAACTGTTCCGCTTGAGTAAAGTATAGCAGTTAATATTGTGTGGTACATCACAATTTGATTGTCTGAAGGCTGTGGAGAAATTCGAAAAAAAAAACTACAAGAGAAGACGAATCAATGTTCACCATGGCAATGCGAGCTCTCATATATCGGCTCAAATCAGCGCCCTTTTGAACGGCCAAAATGTCGAATTGATGGGTCATCCGCGAAAAGATCTGACTTGGCATCCAATGACTTATTTTTTTTTACATTATGATAAAAGTGCGTGGTCAATAATTTTCGACACTAGATAATGCTGTTGCTTTCAATAACCATGTTTTGGAGGTTTCTCAAACGGAGTGGAAAAAGTCCTTCGACCATTAGTTTGAGCGCATGCAAAAGTGTATAAATCATGCCGGAAGATGTTTAGAGAAATGAATAATATCATTTGCAGTTTTATTATTAGACAGGAAATTTATATAGCAGCCCTCGTAATATCCGATTTTTCTGTTATTTGAAATAGGGAGTTTATTAGATTCTTCGACATCCATCCAGATTTGTTTTCCGGATCGAGTCATATTTGGATGTAGTTTCCATATGGATCGATCTTTAAATACTTTGGGTCCAACAAATCGAATTTATTACACCATTTCGCTGGATTTTCGAACAGTTAGATATGCGTGCCGAAATTCATCCAGTTTGGACAATATTTGTATATAGCAGTCATGTAGATCGTTCCTCCAATCGATCTTTTTGTATACATATATTCATAATTAAGAGTATACATAGTGGAGGCCACCGTGGCGTAGAGGCTAGCATGTCCGCCTGATTTCAAATCCCGTCGTTAACATCAGAAACAAATTTTCAGCGTTGATTATTCCCGTATAAATGCATTTTGTGATGTACCCTGCCATGTTAAAACTTCTCTACTTAGAGGTGTCGTTATGAGCCACGCCGATCGGACTCGGTATAAATAAGGAGGCCCCTTATCATTGAGCTTAACGTTTAATTTGACTGCACTCATTGATATAAGAGAAGTATCCCTTGATCCTTAGTGGAATGTTCATGAGTATTTTAAGGAAACATATTTAAGCCCGGGGGAATTTTATTCCTTTACTACCCTCCACCATAGGATGGGGGTATACTAATTTCGTCATTCTGTTTGTAACACCTCGAAATATGCGTCTGAGACCCCATAAGGTATATATATTCTTGATCATCATGTCATATTAAGTCGATCTACCCATGTCCGTCTGTCCATCCATCCGTCTGTCTATTGAAAGCACGCTAACTCAAAGAAGTAAAGCTGGGCGCTTGAAATTTTGCACAAATACTTTTTATTAGTGTAGGTCGGTTGGCAGTGTAAATGGGCCAAATCGGTCCATGCTTTGACATAGCTGCCATATAAACCGATCTTGGGTCTTGACCTCTTGGGCGTCTAGAGGGCGCAATTCTCGTCCGATTTGACTGAAATTTAGCATGAGGTGTTTTGTTATGACTTCCACTAAACGTGTTAAGTATGGCGCAAATCGAAACATAACCCGATATAGCTGCCATATAAACCGATCTGGGATCTTGACTTTTTGAGCCTCTATAGCCTCTAGAGGGCGCTATTCTCATCCGATTTGGCAGAAATTTTGTTCAACAGCTTCTCTCATAACCTTCAACATACGTGTTTAATATGGTCTGAATCGATCAATAGCTTGATACAGCTCCCATATAAACCTATCTCTTGATTT
>NC_081554.1:36212714-36265214 GCF_963082655.1 Stomoxys calcitrans | reverse complement strand
TCTTTGTTATTTCAACAATTAGTGAATGTAATGTCTTTCAACTCTGTCTTTTAGTTTTTTTGTTTTTACCATTGTCCTTTAAAAAGGACCTCTTTAAAAATACAGCAAAGTATACGGCGTAAGAGTGTTAGAACATTTTCACGTAAATTTAGAACGCTTCGTAATTACGAAAATTCCAACATTTTAATTACCGCATGTAGGACAAGACAATCGCTATCTGGTGTTGATGTTTGCAGCGGCACTGCAAGCAAGACAAAAGGTTTTTTTTCTTTTTGTACATCTCATTGTGGAAGATGGGCATTTTCGGTTTATCATGTCGTTGGTGGTGACTGAAGAAAATGGTCGCAAGTTTCAACATTTGTTTGTCGGTTTGTTTGTTGCTGAACGGCTGAACCTATAGCCTTGAAATTTTCCCAGATTCCGTAGGTTGGTCTGGAAGGAAGCATAGGCTACATAATTATTTGATATCGGGAGGGGGGTGCACCCTTCCCCTTACCTCGTAAGTACTACCCAAAAATAAAAGTGGAGCGATCGGGACAATATGGAATTCAAATGAAAGGTATTCAAGATTAGTGTACGAATTTCATAATAAAAGTTGGGTCCAAGTACCTGCGGGACCGCCCCAGCCCCGTAGATTACGAATATGGTCAGGAAGAAGAAATATGCTTTATAATTTGTTGATATCGGAAGGGGAGGACCCTCCCCGTTACCCCAAAAACACCACCTAAAATCTCGAGTGTACCGACAAAGACAATATGGATATCAAATGAAAGGTATTAAAGAGTAGAATACGAATTTGTTATTAAAAATTAGGTCCAAGTACCCAGGAAGTCGAGCTAACCCCAAAAAATCTAAAAACTGACAAATTGGTGGTCCACATCAATATGGGGCTTAAATGAAAGGCATTCGGGAGTAGATTATGAATCTGGCTTACAAAATCAGATCGAAGTGCAGGGGGTCACACTGTCCCACAAAAACTCCCCAAATGGGCATATGACCCATTGTGATTGTATGGGACCCGGTTTGTTTGTTAGTTCCGTAGAATCAAAAAAGGAAACATATGATATATTAATAATTTTTAGACATAAAAAACGCCACCCAAATCCAAAGAAGGATTTGTGCCCATCACAATATGGATATCAAATGAAAGGTATTGCAAACTAGAAAATTAAAATCACATTAAATTTTGAGTCCAAGTACCCAGCGGGCCGCCCCAAGCCCCAAAAACTCTCTAAACAGAAATATTCGATGTTCCTATCAATATGGGACTCAAATGAAAAATATCCGGCAGTAGATAACAAATATGTCATACAAAATTAGGTCCAAGTAATGGGAGGTCGCCTCACCCCCAAATATCCCCAAATGGGCATATCAGCAGACCATGGCTATATAGGATTCAAATGAAAGATATTTGGGAGTAGATTAAAAATATGACATTAAATTTGCGTTAAGTCAAGGTGGTTCTTTTCCTCCTAAAAATACGTCGAATAGATTAATTGACCCATTATGGTAATATGGGACTCAAATGACAGGTATTTGAGAGTAGAAAACGAATTTGATATCCAATTTTGGGGGTACGCCCTAAATCACCCCTTGAACTGAACTTCATTTCCGACTATGGCAATATGGAGCTCAAATCAACGGCATTTGGGAGTACAGAACGAATTTGAAATCTTTTTTAGGGCAAAGTGCCAGTGGCCTCCCCTGCCCCAAAAACCCCCCTCCAAACGGTTCATACTTACCGACCCTGACAAAATGGGGTTCAAAGTAAAGGGAGTTGGGAGTGGACATGAATTTGATATCCATATTTGAATCGAAATGTCTTCCCTAAAAAGCACTTCTTACTACCCTAATTTCAACAAGTAAAAGAGTGCTAAGTTCGGCCGGGCCGAATCTTATATACCCTCCACCATGGATCGCATTTATCGAGTTCTTTTCCCGGCATCTCTTCTTAGGCAAAACAGTATATAAGAAAAGATTTGCTCTGCTATTAGAGCGATATCAAGATATGGTCCGGTTTGGACCACAATTAAATTATATGTTGGAGACCTGTGTAAAATGTCAGCCAATTCGAATAAGAATTCCGCCCTTTGGGGGCTCAAGAAGTAAAACAGAGAGATCGATTTATATGGGAGCTGTATCGGGCTATAGACCGTTTCAGACCATAATAAATACGTATGTTGATGGTCATGAGAGAATCCGTCGTACAAAATTTCAGGCACATCGGATAATAATTGCGACCTCTACAGGCTCAGGAAGTCAAGGCCCAAGATCGGTTTATATGGCAGCTATATTAGGTTATGCAACGATTTAAACCATACTTGGCACAGTTGTTGGATATCATAACGAAACACGTCGCGGAAAATTTTATTCCAATTGGATAAGAATTGCGCACTCTAGAGGCTCAAGAAGACAAGACCCAAGATCGGTTTATATAGCAGCTATATCAAAACATGGACTGATATGGCCCATTTACAATACCATCCGACCTACACTAATAAGAAATATTTGTGCAAAATTTCTAGCGGCTAGCTTTACTCCTTCGGAAGTTAGCGAGCTTTCGACAGACAGACGGACGGACGGACGGACGGACATGGCTAGATCGACATAAAATGTCACGACGATCAAGAATAGATATACTTTATGGGGTCTCAGACGAATATTTCGAGTAGTTACAAAACAGAATGACGAAATTAGTATGCCCCCATCCTATGGTGGAGGGTATAAAAATACCAGATCTCGGAGATTAGTAATGCGATTAGTACGACATTTTTTGCACTCTTACAATCACAAAAAAAAAAATATGGTTTCTATTATTGGGGACGGGGTGCCGCGGGGCCAGCCCAAAATCCGCCAAATGGATATATAGATCAATCACGGCAATATAGAGCCTTGTATTTGGGGAGCCGCCCCACCCCAAAATACCTCCTTATTATATAAAAGCTATTTTGGGTGGATATTTATTGATTTTCGGGACAAAGACCATGGGGTCCACCCCACCTTCATAAACAACAAACATGCCATTATGAGACTCATACGAAATGTTTCTGAAAGAAGAGCACGAATCTTATTATTACTATTGATTACTTTGATGGCCAAGTGACCACTCCCCGAAATACCCCCTAAACCCGAAATATTTACCAATACAGTAATATGGGGCTCAAAGAAAGGCATTTGGGAATTGTGTAAAAATTTGCCCGAAACCGAGCAGGGTTAAACTTTTATACATCAACGAGTGCTTTTAGATTCAGGTTGAGTTTTTTAACGATAAGGGACCTTTTTTATAGCCGAGTCCGTACGATGTGCCGCAGTGCGACATTTCTTTGGGTAGAATTTTTTACATGACCATTCATGGTATGGTACCTCGCAAATATTGCCAGCACCAGGATTCGAACGCAGGCGTTCAGTGCCATAGGCAGACATAGGCTACAGTAGCACGATATCCACATTCAGGGCGAAGTGTCCCCATCTTAAATAGATATTAGACAGTTAAGAAGGCGCAGCGGAGCGGGCCATGTCTATATCATTCAATTGGGTTCAGAATTCAAAAAAAGTAAGAACGCACTAAGCTCGACAGGAATGTATCCTAATATAACCACTACGAACCGCCTTCGTTTAGATCTGTCTCTTTATACATGAAATTATTGAGATCGAACTTAAAATGGGACGTCTGAACAGAGACCAATGTGCAAATGTTCGGCCACATCCAAAAACAAGTTTTCCATTTGATAGGCTCAAGAATCTAAATCGGGAAAGTTAGGTTAAGACCCTGAGCCATGAATTATTTGTTCTTCTTGATTGATGACTTGTCCTGTCGGAGTTGGATTTGACCAGCTTTTAATACAACTCCAATAAAGAGCACGATCATAAAAATTTTACTATTTCCAATCCTAAATTTCAATATACATCTGATTGAATACGTATTTGTTGTTGCATTCTATACAACAACATCTTTTATCGAAACCGTATCCCTGGTAGTGGATATACAACGTCCACCCTGGCCAAAATGAACACTGTTCTTGGTTGTTTTTCATGTTCCAAGATGTGTATTTTTGTGTTAGTCAAAAGAACGTGTCAAGCCAAAAGAGTGTTTTCATCTTAAACGCCATTGTTTGGCGCCTGCTGCTTTGTCCGTTGGCTGAGTGTCATCATTTGGCATACTTGAAATACTTTGGTGTCTGTGAGGAAGGCTGAAGTGGCTTTGTTTTGTGCCGCCCTTGCAGGAAATCTCTAGTCATCGCATTTCTTTCATTTCAACGAATTTTTTGCCTTTGTTCGTTAGCCAAAAATTGTGGTGAATGTGTAAAAAAACTGCATGGAATCTTTGGAGCTAGAGCAAATGGTTTTTTCCAAAGTTAAATTTCTCTAACTATCCCCTAGTGACCGCATACTGAACTATGAATTTCCGAAAACTATAATACCATTTCTAGTACGATGGATAGTATTTCAGTATTTCTGACCACTTTGAATAATAATCCCTATGGAGAGAGTTTTTAACGGTGTGGTTTTCTGAGAGTATCTTTTTTTTTGTTTTAGGTCGACTTGTTTCAAAGAGTTTGGAGTGAGTATTCACAAAAATATACAGAGTGAAAAATATTTGTTTAAGCTGCAGGTGTATAGAGCTTTAGTTTAGTTTCGTCTGGAACATCTGTAAGGCTAAGTTAAGAAAATATAAAGGTGAGTTGAAAAAAGGCTCAGAATGCGTGTTGGATGCATTTTTGCAGCTCTGTGGAATATCAGTACATACGAGGCTTCAGTGTGCATAAACATCTAGCCTTCACAACGCGCACAATGGGGTACATTCAGAAGTCAGAAAGTACTTGGAAAATATTTAGTGAGGATATATAATGAGAAAGTGTTCATGAACACACATTTCAAGGGCTAACATGAAGCCGGAAAAAGTTTTAACAGATAACCAGCAAGGATATTGCAAATTGCAAATTTAGCCCATGATCATGCCACTAAGGAACAGGAACAAACTTCTCACATATCAATGAGTGCAGACCGATTCAAGTTTAAGCTCAATGATAAGGGGCCTCCTTTTTATAGACGAGTCCGAACGGCGAGCCTCTGCGACACCTCCTTGGAGAGAAGTTTTACATGGCATAGTACCTCACAAATGTCCCAGCATTAGAAGGGGAAAACCACCGCTGAAATTTTTTTCTGATGGTCTCGCCAGGACCTAACCTCTGCGCTACGGTGGCCTCCAAGGATATTAGAGCTAAGAACTTAGAAGGATTTTAGACTGAGCTAAGAATCCTTTGGACAATAAATCACCGGGACCAGATAGTGTAGCAAAAATTTAATTACAAGCAGTGTCAGATAGATTTGCTCCCTGGTTTACGGTGATCAGCATGTCGCATGTTGCTTGTATCAGGCTTAAAGATGTGGGCGTGATTGATTTTGGTCTTTTGTAATCTATGCATCTGTAGACAAAAATTTCTTCTACCTCATTCATACGTTTCCAATAGAGATAGTGTGCCTTACTTCATGCGTTGTCGTATCGCATGATTTTATGCGCATTTTCTTTTTTTATACCCTCCACCATAAGATGGGGGGGATACAAATTTCGTCATTCTGTTTGTATTTACTCGAAATATTCGTCTGAGACCCCATAAAGTGTATATATTCTTGATCGTCGTCACATTTTATGTCGATCTAGCCATGTCCGTCCGTCTGTCCGTCCGTCCGTCTGTCCGTCAGTCCGTCCGTCTGTCCGTCTGTCCGTCTGTCCGTCTGTCCGTCCGTCCGTCTGTCCGTCCGTCTGTCCGTCAGTCCGTCCGTCTGTCCGTCCGTCCGTCTGTCTGTCGAAAGCACGCTAACTTCCGAAGGAGTAAATCTAGCCGCTTGAAATTTTGTACAAATACTTCTTATTAGTGTAGGTCGGTTGGTATTGTGGGCCATATCGGTCCATGTTTTGATATAGCTGTCATATAAACCGATCTTGGGTCTTGGTTTCTTGAGCCTCTAGAGGGCGCAATTCTTATCCGATTTGAATGAGTTTTGGCACGACGTGTTTTGTTGTGATATCCAACAACTGTGCCAAGTATGGTTAAAATCGGTCCATAACCTGGTATAGCTGTCATATAAACCGATCTTGGGTCTTGACTTCTTGAGTCTCTAGAGTGCGCAATTCTTATCCGATTGTAATAAAATTTTGCACGACGTGTTTCGTTATGATATCCAACAACTGTGCCAAGTATGGTTCAAATCGGATCATAACCTGATATAGCTGCCATATAAATCGATCTTGGGTCTTGACTTCTTGAGCCTCTAGAGGGCGCAATTCTTATCCGATTTGAATGAGTTTTTGCACGGCGTGTTTTGTTATGATATCCAACAACTGTGCCAAGTATGGTTCAAATCGGTTCATAACCTGATATAGCTGCCATATAAACCGATCTTGGGTCTTGATTTTTTGAGCCTCTAGAGGGCGCAATTCTTATCCGATTTGAATGAGTTTTGGCACGGCGTGTTTTGTTATGATATCCAACAACTGTGCCAAGTATGGTTAAAATTTTCCCATAACCTGATATAGCTGTCATATAAACCGATATGGGATCTTGACTTCTTGAGCCTGTAGAGGTCACAATTATTATCCGATTTGCCTGAAATTTTGTACGACGGATTCTCTCATGACCATCAACATACGTGTTTATTATGGTCTGAATCGGTCTATAGCCCGATACAGCTCCCATATAAATCGATCTCTCTATTTTACTTCTTGACCCCCCAAAGGGCGCAATTCTTATTCGAATAGGCTGACATTTTACACAGGTCTCCAACAATTTAATTGTGGTCCAAACCGGACCATATCTTGATATCGCCCTAATAGCAGAGCAAATCTTTTCTTATATCCTGTTTTGCCTAAGAAGAGATGCCGGGAAAATAACTCGACAAATGCGGTCCATGGTGGAGGGTATATAAGATTCGGCCCGGCTGAACTTAGCAGGCTTTTACTTGTTATATATAAGAAAATGGGGACGCATATCAATATTTTGAGGTGTTACAAATGAAATGACTATATAAGTATACCCCCATCCTATGTTGGCGGTTATAAAAATTTATCAAATTCAAGTCAACTTCATAAGGTCTCCAAAGGTTGAACTGTAATGCCATCATTAGTATTATTACAAGACATATCCTTCCATATCAGTGGTCTTATTCATGACCAGTGACTGAAACCTTATCTCTCTCAGTGTACAATTATTTCTCATTATTCAGCATGAACAATTAATTTTATGCAAGTATTCGGCAGCAAAGCAATTATGCGAGAATACTTCATTTAAATAATACACAACATAACAATGATTCCGAATAAAATCAAAATAAAAGCTCCAACATCCCTGCACTGGAATCGGCATGGTGATGCCGTCCAACACCATCTACACTATTTGCTCATTTATTTTAGCATCCGTTGTAATGCCAAACACTTCTTGGTTACAATTTTCCATTAGATCTATGGTAGAATGGCACAAGAAAACAACATAAAAATTAACATTTTGCTATTTGAGGTTTTGCCCAAAACGAAACGATAAACTTTAAATTGTTAGTTGCTCCAGTGGTGAGTGGGGCTAAATAAACAAATATTCGCTTGGTCGTTGGAGATTTGGTTAGACGGTCAGTTTGTGTACGGACACAGACCATTACTCGCATAAATTTCGTATTGTAGAGACATATTTTTGTCAGCATTTTGCTTAGGTTTTGGATTTTGTATAGAGTTTAGTTTGAAAGTGACATAAAAGAAACAGAATAAGGTATTTTGGCCAAGCATAGATAATGTCGTAAGCTGGCCGAAACAGGCGTACTACCACAAAAGCTTATATGGGTTGAGATGAATGAAAGAATACATTGTTTGTATGGCATGAAGTCACGGTGTTGTAAAATGGAAAAAAAAAATTTTCATTGAACAGATTCTATAGAATATTCTATTGTAAATAATGAATCAACCAAAGATTTTCTGAAGCAACAGATAAGATTGTCTTTTGTTGGAAAAGCAAATCAAATCAGTCAGATTTCGATATGGCTCTCATATATGTAAATCGCTCTATTAACATTTTGAAGGCAAAATTTGCAACATATTTTCTAAAAATTTGGAACAGTTAGAATTATTGCTCATCTGTTAATCTCCGCATAATTTTGTGTTAAAAAAGATAAGGCTTGGATAAACCTCCCACATATACGCATCGGCCGGTTTTCATTTACAACGCCGCAGTTTCAACAAGTTTATACCATAAACGCAATATGCAGGGGCAAACTTCTCACATATCAATGTGTGCTGTTGATTCCGTTTTATCGCCGAATCCGAACGGCGCTCAGTGGGGGAAAATCGGAAAAAAGTAGTAACAACCAGTAGGAAAAGGTAAAAGTGGGGCAAAGCCGACTATATAATTACCTACACCAACTAGTATACGTACTACTTTTAATAAATAGAACTTATCTCCAAATCAAGTCAGACTTTAATTTTGCATACCTATTGAAATATCGAATAGAACTTTGTAAGAATTTCATACCATAGAGATAAGTTGTGGATTTCTACAGCCTCAAAAGGCCATATCTCATAAAAGACATATATGGGAGCAATATCTAAATCTGTGCTGATTTTGTTGCTTATGTCACGACCAATATTGTGGAGATCTGACAAAAATTGTTGCTTCTACTACTTTAAAAGTCCATATCGAATGCAATATTTATGTATATGGGTGCTTTATCTAAATCAGGACCGATTTAAATGACATCAAATAAAACATCTCTTGCAAAATCTTATTAAGATCGGACTATAATTGTGGCTTCTATAGCCTTGAAAGGCCATATCGGATAAAAGTTATTTATGGGAGCTATATCTAAATCTGAACCGATTCAAAACCAGTAGCTTTACTCTATGGGCCAAAGAAGTGACATGCGCAAAATTTTTTAACAATCGGACAGTAAATGCTACCTATACCATGGTCACAAGAATATATGAATAGGCAGACAGACGGACGGACGGATAAACAGACAGACGAACAGACGGACGGACAGACAGACGGACAGAAAGACGGACAGACAGACAGACAGACGGACAGACAAACATACAGATAGACAGACAGATGGACGGACAGACAGACGGACGTACAGACTGACATAGCTTAATCGAATCAGGAAATGATTTCATGCCGATCGGTATAATTATGAAATGGTCTAGCTCTTATCCTTCTTAGCGTTGCAAGGTTAGGTTAGGGTTAGGTTGAAAAGAGGGTGCAGGTATTTATCCGCCCCTTGCCACCCACTACGGATATACACCTAAGCCAGTAATCGGCTTGTTGTGCGCTCTAAAAACTATAAAGTAACCTCTAAAAAGAAAATTTTAAGTTAGGAATTCCGTGCTACTTACAAAATCCTTAACTGTTTTGCGTTGCAAACAAATGAACAAAGTTATAATAACCTGTACCACAGTGGTGGTGAAGGGTTTAACAATTTTATGAAATTTGCTTAACGTTGTACTGTTTAAAGATGTAGGCAATGATAACAAATGTCCTGCGATGCGTATGAGCATTAGTATTAAAATTTACAGAACTCATACGCCACACTGTCAGAATATAAAACAAGTAAAAAGGCGTTAAGTTCGGCCGGACCGAACTTTGGATACCCACCACCTCGGGTATATGTGTAAATCACCTTTCATCAAAACCCGGTGAAAATTGCATACCTTATGTCCCATAGCAGTTACAACGAAATATGTTCCGATTTAGACCAAATACAAATAAGTGAAAGTCATTGTTCAACTGTGTATAATGGCCCCAAAACCTAAAACCGAGAGATCGTTCTATATGGCAGCTATATCCAAATCTGAGCCGATCTGAGCCAAACTGAAGAAGGATATCGAAGGGCCTAACACAACTCACTGTCCCAAATTTCGGCGACATCGGACAATAAATGCGCCTTTTATGGCCCCAAAACCTTAAACCGAGAGATCGGACTATATGGCAGCTATATCCAAATCTGGTCCGATTAAGGCCAAATTAAGATATATATATCAAGAAATAGTCCGATATAGCCCAGCTTCGAAATTTACCTGCTTATGGACAAAAAAAGAATCTGTGCAAAGTTTTAACTCAATAGCTTTATGTTTGAAGACTGTAGCGTGATTTGAACAGACAGACGGACAGACGGACGGACATGTTTAGATCGTCTTAGACTTTTACGCTGATCAAGAATATATATCCTCTATAGGGTCGGAAATTGATATTTCGATGTGTTGCAAACGCAATGACAAAATGAATATACCCCAATCCTTCGGTGGTGGGTATAAAAAAAATCGGTTGATAACATAATATAGCTGCTATATAAACCGGTCACTCAATTTGACCCTCTGAGCCACTAGAGGGCGCAATTTTTAGTCGATTTGTTTGAAATTTTGGAGGTTATGTTTTCTATGACTTCTTACAGTCATGACAAGTACATTCTATATCGGTCAATAACTTTATGTTGCTGATATATATATATGTATTGAAAAAGTCATTCAAATATCTTGAGGGTATACTAATCTAGTCATTCCGTTTGCAACACCTTGAAACATTGATCTAAGACCCCATAAAGTTTATATATTCTTGATTGTCTCAATATGCCGAGTTAATCTAGCCATGTCCGTCCGTCTGTCGAAATCACGATAGCGGTCGAACTCATAAAGCTGGGTGCTTGGAATTTTGTACAGATACTTAATATGTAGGTATGTAGGTCGTTGGGAATTGCAAATGGGCCATATCGGTTGAGATTTGGATATAGGTCCCGATATGTTTTCTTGAGTCCCTGTTATGACTTACAACAACTGTGCGAAGTACAGTCCGCATCGGTCTATTACTTGATATAGCTCTCATATTAACCGATCTCCCGATTTGACTTCTTGGGCCCCTGGAAGCCGCAATTTGTATACGATTTGACTGAAATTTTGCATGTAGTGTTGCGTTATAATTTCCAACAACTGTGTCGAGTACGGTCAAGAACCTGACATAGCTCCCATATAAACCGATCTGCCGATTTGACTTCTTGAGTCCTAATTCGGTCTGTATCCTGATATAGCTCCCTTATAAATCGATCTCCAGTTTTGATTTCTTTAGCCCCTGGATGACGCCATTTTTGTCCGATTTGGCTAAAATTTTGCACGTGGTGTTCTGTTATGACATTCAACAAATGCGCCAATTTTGGGTCAAATCGATCTTTAGCCAGATATAGCCCCTATATTTTAGCAGAATATATGGTGGTGGATACCAAAGATTCGGCCCGGCCGAACTTAGCACGCTTTTACTTATCATTATTATACCCTCCACCATAAGATGGGGGGTATACTAATTTCGTCTTTCTGTTTGTACCTACTCGAAATATTCGTCTGAGACCCCATAAAGTATATATATTCTTGATCGTCGCGACATTTTATGTCGAACTAGCCATGTCCGTCCGTCTGTCCGTCCGTCCGTCCGTCTGTCCGTCCGTCCGTCTGTCTGTCGAAAGCACGCTAACTTCCGAAGGAGTAAAGCTAGCCGCTTGAAATTTTGCACAAATACTTCTTATTAGTGTAGGTCGGTTGGTATTGTAAATGGGCCATATCGGTCCATGTTGTGATATAGCTGTCATATAAACCAATCTTGGATCTTGACTTCTTGAGCCTCTAGAGTGCGCAATTCTTATCCGATTGGAATTGGAATTTTGCACGACGTGTTTTCTTATGAAATCCAACAACTGTGCCAAGTATGGTTTAAATCGGTCCATAACCTGATATAGCTGCCATATAAACCGATCTTGGGTCTTGACTTCTTTAGCCTCTAGAGGGCGCAATTCTCGCCCGATTTGACTGAAATTTTGCATGAAGTGTTTTGTTATGACTTCCAATAAATGTGCTAAGTATGGCGCAATTCGAAACATATCCCGATATAGCTGCCATATAAACCGATCTGGGATCTTGATTTCTTGAGCCGCTAGAGGGCGCAATTCTAGTTCGATTTGACTGAAGTTTTGCACGTTGTGTTTTGGCATCACTTCCGACAACTGCGCTAAGTATGGTTCAAATGGGTCCATGTTTTGATATACGTGCCATATAAACCGATCTCGGGTCTTGACTTCTTGAACCTCTAGAGGGCGCAATTCTCGTTCGATTTGATTAAAATTTTCCACGTGGTGTTTTGGTATCACTTCCAACAACTGCGCTAAGTATGGTTCAAATGGGTCCATGTTTTGATATAGGTGGCATATAAACCGATCTTGGGTCTTGACTTCTTGCGCCTCTAGAGGGCGCAATTCTCATACGATTTGGCTGAAATTTTGCATGAGGTATTTTTTATAATTTTCAATAACTGTGCTGAGTATGGCGTAAATCGGTATAGAACCTTATATAGCTGCCATATAAACCGATCTTGGGTCTTGACTTCTTGAGCCTCTAGAGGGCGCAATTCTTATCCGATTGGAATGGAATTTCGCACGACGTGTTTTGTTATGATACCCAACAACTGTGCCATAACCTGATATAGCTCCCATATAAACCGATCTTGGGTCTTGATTTCTTGAGCTCTAGAGGGCACAATTCTTATCCGATTTGAATGAATTTTTGCAAGAAGTATTTCGTTATGATATCCAACAACTGTGCCAAGTATGGTTGAAAACGGTTCATAACCTGATATAGCTGTCATATAAACAGATCTGGGGATTTGACTTCTTGAGCTTCTAGAGGGCGCAATTCCTATCCGATTTGGCTGAAATTTTGCATGACGTATTTTATTTTTACTTTCAACAACTGTGTCAAATAAGGTTCAAATCGGTTAGTAACCTGATAAAGCTGCCATATAAACCGATCTGGGATCTTGACTTCTTGACCCCTAGAGGTCGCAATTATTATCCGATATGCCTGAAATTTTGTACGACGGATCCTCTCATGACCATCAACAAACGTGTTTATTATGGTCTGAATCGGTCTATAGCCCGATACAGATCCCATATAAATCGTTCTCTCTATTTTACTACGTGAGCCCCAATGGGCGCAATTCTTATACGAATTGGCTGAAATTTCAAACAGGTCTCCAACATATAATTTAATTGTGGTCCGAACCGGACCATATCTTGATATCGTTTTAATAGCAGAGCAACTCTTTTCTTATATCCTTTTTTCCTAAGAAGAGATGCCGGGAAAAGAACTCGACAAATGCGATCCATGGTGGAGGGTATATAAGATTCGGCCCGGCCGAACTTAGCACGCTTTTACATGGTTTTTTTCTCTTTTTTTCATACCACTGTGCCACAGACTTGTGACATGAAAAATATTTTTAAATCCTTCTAGATTCCATGACAAAGATTGGTTCTTTACTTAGTCCTATGTATGTATATTTACAAGCATTTGTGTGCTCTAGGATATTGAGACATAAATGTACACAATTTCTGGGAATGTAACCACACAACACAAACTCGCAATCTAATTGTTGGGACAATGCGTCCGAAAAACCATAGACTTATAGTAAGGATTGCCGGTATGCAGATACATATAAGAGTGCACATATATTTGCAATAGTTTATACATTTTTGCCAGTTCACGGAGACCATTATATTATACTCCATGTTAAGTGGAAAAACTTGTAGTGCAGAACGGTTTGGTAGCCTTATAATATGTATATTTTTCGATTCTTAATTTCCTTAGGTTTCAAAATATCGGACAATATTTAGATATAGCTGTCATATAGACCGATCATCCAATTTAGGGTCTTAATTCTATCGAAAAAGGATTTATTGACCGATTTCATTGAAACTGTGATTTGTATGAGAATTCGCATCATCTGAATCAAATATGATCCAGTACAACGATTATATGATATAACTAAGGATATGGTAGTGGAGTTACAACAAAATGGGATGATGAATTTATACCAGATAATCGATGCATCAGTTAATCTTGCATTAAGGTAGGATAGGGGGTATATTCATTTAGTCATTCCATTTGCAACACATCGAAATATCAATTACCGACCGTGTAAAGTATATATATTTCGGATCGTCGTAAAATTCTAAGACGATTTAACGATGTCGGTGTGTCTATCCATCTGTCCGTCAGTCTGTTGTAATCACTCTACAGGCTTCAAACATTGAGATATTGAGCTGAAATTTGGCATAGATACGTTGTTTTGATGCACGCTGGTTTAGTTTTTGAAATCTGACTATATTTGGATATAGCTGCTATATAGACCGATTTTCCGATAAAGGGTCTAATGCCCATAAAAACTTTATTTTTCATTCGATGATTTGTTGAAATTTGAAACATCGAATAGTTTAAGGCTTCCAGAAAACCGACCTAAATATAGTTTAGATCAGACTATAATTAGATATAACTACCATATAGACCGATCTCCAGATAAAGCGTCTGAAGACCATAAAAGCTTTATTTATTTCCCGATTTCGCTGAAATTTGCAACATTGGGTTATTTTAAGCCTCCGGACATTTGACCTAAATGTGGATTAGATCGGCCCACATTTAGATATAGTTGCCATATAGACTGATCTCCCAATAAAGGGTGGAAAGCCATAAAGGCTTTATTTTTATCCGATTTCGCTGAAATTTGGAAAAGTGCGCTGTTGTAAGCCTCCCAACATCCGACTCAAATGTGATACAAATCGGACTATATTTAGATATAACAGTCATATAGACTGATCTGCTTATACCCACCAGCAAAGGATGGGGGTATATTCATTTTGTCATTACGTCTGCAACACATCGAAATATCCATTTTCGACCCAATAAACAATATATATTCTTGATCAGCGTAGAAATGTAAGACGATCTAGCCATGTCCGTCCGACTGTCCGCCTGTCCGTCTGTCGGTTGAAATCACGCTACAGTCTCTAAAAATAGAGATATTGTGCTGAAATTTTGCACAGATTCCTTTTTTGTCCATAAGCAGGTTAAGTTCGGAGATGGGCGATATCGGACTATATCTTCATATAGCCCCCATATAGACCGATCTGCCGATTTGGGGTATAAGGCCCATAAAAGCCACATTTATTATCCGATTTTTTTGAAATGTATGAAAGTGTGTTGTGTTAAGCCACTAGATACCCTCTTTTAATTTGGCCAAGTTCTGCCCAGATTTGGATATAGCTGCCATATAGACCGATCTTCCGATTTAAGGCTTTGGACCAATAAAAGCCACATTTATTATCCGATTTTGCTCAAATTTGGGACAGTGAGTTGCGTTAGGCTCTTCGACATCCTTTGTCAATTTTGTTCAGATCAGCCGAGATTTAGATATAGCTGCCATATAGACCGATCCTTCGATTTAGGGTCTTAGACCCATAAAAGCTACATTTATTACCCGATTTTGCTGAAATTTAGGACAGTGAGTTGTGTTAAGCCCTTCGATATTTTTCGTCAAATTTGCTCAGATCGGTTCAGATTTGGATATAGCTGTCATATAGACCGATCTTCCGATTTAGGCCTAGGCCCATAAAAGGAGCATTTTTTGTCCGATTTCACCAAAATTTCGGACAGCGAGTTGTGTTGTTGTGTTTTCAATATTGCACAGATCGGTGCAGATTTGGATATAGCTGTCATATAGACCGATCTCTCGAATTAAGGATTTGGGCCCATAAAAGGCACACATATTGTCCGATGTCGCTGAAATTGGGGACACTGAGTTAGGATAAGTCCCTCGATATACTTCTGCAATATGGCACAGATCGGTCCAGATTTGGATATAGCTGCCATATAGACCTATCTCTCAATTTAAGGGTTTGAGCCGATAAAAGGCGCATTTATTGTCCGATTTCACCAAAATTTGGGACAGTGAGTTGTGTTAGGCCCTTCAACATCCTTCTTCAATATAGTACAGATCGCTCTAGATTTGGATATAGCTGTCATATAAACCGATATCTCGATTTAAGGCTTTTGGCCCATAAAAGGCGCACTTATTGTCCGATGTCGCCGAAATTTGGGACAGTGAGTTAACTTAAGCCCCTCGACATACTTCTGCAATATGGCACAGATCGGTTTAGATTTGGATATAGCTGCCTATAGACCGATCTCTCGATTTAAGGGTTTGAGCCCATAAAAGGCGCATTTATTATCCGATTTTGCTGAAATTTGGGATGGTAAGTTGTGTTAGAGCCATCGACATCCTTCTTAGATTTGGCCCAAATCGGCAGAGATTTGGATATAGCTGCCATATAGATCGATCCGCCGATTTAGGGTCTTAGGCCCAAAAACAACGCATTTATTGTCCGATTTCGCCAAAATTTGGGGCAGTGAGTTGTGTTAGGCCGTTCAACATCTTTCTTCAATATAGTACAGATCGGTCTAGATTTGGATATAGCTGTCATATAGACCGATATCTCGATTTTAGGCTTTTGGCACATAAAAGGCGCACTTATTGTCCGATGCCGCCGAAATTTGGGACAGTGAGTTACCTTAAGCCCCTCGACATACTTCTGCAATATGGCACAGATCGGTCCAGATTTGGGTATAGCTGCCTATAGACCGATCTCTCGATTTAAAGGTTTGAGCCCATAAAAGGCGCATTTATTATCCGATTTTGCTGAAATTTGGGATGGTGAGTTGTGTTAGAGCCATCGACATCCTACTTAAATTTGGCCCAAATCGGCCGAGATTTCGATATAGCTGCCATATAGATCGATCCGCCGATTTACGGTCTTAGGCCCATAAACAGCGCATTTATTGTCCGATTTCGCCAAAATTTGGGGCAGTGAGTTGTGTTAGGCCGTTCAACATCCTTCTTCAATATGGCACAGATCGGTCAAGATTTGGATATAGCTGCCATATTGACCGATCCGTCGATTTAGGGTCTTAGGTCCATAAAAGGCGCATTTATTGTCCGATTTCACCAAAATTTGGGAGAATGAGTTGTGTAAGGCCCTTCGACATCCTTTGTCAATTTTGCTCAGATCGGTCCAGATTTGAATATATCTGTCATATATACCGATCTCTTGATTTTAGGGTTTGAGTCCATAAAAGCAGCATTTATTGTCCGATGTCGCCAAAATTTGGGTCAGTGAGTTGTAATGGGTTCTTCGAAATTTTTCTGAAACTTGGTCTAAATCGGAACATATTTCGATATAGCTGCTCTGGGGTATAAGGTATGCATTTTTCACCTGATTTTGACGAAAGGTGGTTCACATATATACCCGAGGTGTTGGTTATCCAAATTTCGGCCCGGCCGAATTTAACGCCTTTTTACTTGTTTTTACTTGCTTCCTTTTTTTGTTAGGTAAGGAGAGTTCACATTTTACTTACTGCCACTAACGGGTGTTTAAGGCACACAATTGATACTAGGGAGAGACCAAGATAGGCTGCGTAGTTTCTTCCCTTTCGTCAACCAGTAAATTAATTCAAATTGTTATTATGCCTGATACAATTGGCCCTTGTATGTTACCATTGCCTGGCATATTTGCAGTTTACATAATAATGCATGGTGAAGGGTATGAAAAGGTTGCCTCAACCTGACTTTAACAGTTACTAGGATTATTCAATCTTCAATCTAGGATTATTCAATCTAAGTTTTGTATTTGATTTCATTTTTAAATTTACTTTCCGGCTCTGTGAGTGCATGTGTCATTCTCCAAAAAGTGCTTCTACTTTTTCGTAACGATATGGGGTATTGCGAGGAGTATTTCAACTTGACTATAGTTAAACTTCAAATTGAATTATTGCATTTATTTAACACAAAAAAAAAAAAAAAAATACAAAGCGACAACAAAATCTGAAATTGTATTTTGCTGCACAAACTTTTTAGTTAAGCTCACTCATATGTGCGGAAAGTTTTTGTTTTTGGTTTGTGTGCTTTTTTTAGCTGCAGTAGAATTCCGCTGCCGACAGCTCTCTGCTGTTCAGACTTGTTTGTGCATTTCAAAAACTATTTACGTTGGCTTGCTGATACTGATGCT
Organism: Stomoxys calcitrans; assembly: GCF_963082655.1. Classification (NCBI taxonomy): domain Eukaryota; kingdom Metazoa; phylum Arthropoda; class Insecta; order Diptera; family Muscidae; genus Stomoxys; species Stomoxys calcitrans. Next base: position 36,247,307 of record NC_081554.1, on the reverse strand, counting down.
GCTGTACAGCAACACACACAACATTCTCGCACTCCGAACTTATCTGTTAAGTTTTGTTAAATTGAATTATTCAATCGTATTTTCATTTTATATAAACCAACCAACATAATACAATTCCGACCACTGCTGCACAAAGTGCACAGATTCAGAGCCAATGTAGAGGCGGACAGCCGAACTATTCGCCTGTGGCATTGCCTCCTCCGGGACAAACCATACCGGGGATAATAATTTTATTTACTTTGATTTGAGAAATTCAAGTGAAGTTGGTTTTTTGGCATCAAAAATTTGCCAACATATGCAACAAAAAATTGCAAATGCCAAATACCAAATGTTAAAAAATGTATCCATGCTGTATGTAAACTTGATTTGAGGACAGTAACTGACAAATGTTTTTTATGCTGAATCAGAATTTTTTATGGCCTCCCATCCCAGAGGTGATGGGGTGGAAGACAAACTACATTTAAGCACATTCAACTATTTTTTTTTGTTGTTTATCTGTGGTAAATGTCAATCGCAGCTCTTGCTTTTAACTTCTGGTAAATTAAGTAATTTTTGGAATTAATTTCTCTATTTATGATTGGTTTTTTTTCGTATGGAAAATTTTTTGTACCATCCACCTTATGATGGAGGTAAACTAACTTCGTAATACCGTTTGCAACACCTCATAAGAATATTATAGGTAAACGAAAAGGCGGACATGTTTGCGAGATCGGTTGTAAGCTTTGCTCCTGTGTAAATATTGGATGTGTAAATCGCTGGAACTCAAGAGCCGGAAGAGAAAAAAGCTTCCGTGGGACTAACACTCAAAATCGAGCATAGATAGTCTATTGTCTAATGGAAAAGGCACATCTGAGTATGATTATCGGAATTATAACAGGACATATGAAAGTAAGTAATCGAAATCTCTCGAATTGGCATTATATATGATGACATCGGTCGGTGGTGTCATAAGATCGACGCCATGGAAGACAGCTATCACTTTCTTTGAGAAACGAATTTTAAAAGACCCATAATTGCAATGGTTCCCTCCACTAGGGAGGCATTGCTGCCAGCGGCACAGTCTTGGATCGACGGAACCCTAGTATTGCCATCTGGAAGATCATGTTACACGGATGGATCAAAGCTAGAGAAGGGAATGGTCCTGGTGGTCTACATTAGGAACCGAGGGACTGAGATCTGTTTTAGACTGCATGACCATAATACGGTTCTGCAGGCGGAGATCCGGGCGATCACGTAATGCGTGAGGTGGTGTGGTACTAACGCGAGGACGTCGAATGTGAACATCTTTACGGACAGTAAACTGGCCATGCAAATGCAAATTTTGCCCATGAACATTCCACTTAAGAACAGGGGCAAACTCAATGATAAGGGGCCTCCTTTTTATAGCCGAGTCCGAACTGCGTGCCGCAGTGCGATACCTCTTTGGAGAGAAGTTTTAGATGGCATAGTACTTCACAAATGTTCCCAGCATTAGTAGGGAAAAACCACCGCTGAAAATTTTTTCTGATCTGGACATCTTTACGGACAGTAAACTGGCCATTGCAAATGCAAATTTTTCCCACGAACATTCCACTAAAGAATATGGGCAAATTTCTCACATATCAATGAGTGCAGTCCGATTCAATGCTCAATGATAAGGGGCCTCCTTTTTATAGCCGAGTCCGAACGGCGTGCCGCAGTGCGACACCTCTTTGGAGAGAAGTTTTACATGGCATAGTACCTCACAAATGTTGCCAGCATTAGGAGGGGAAAACCACCACTGAAAATCTTGTCTGATCTGGTCTCGCCAGGATTCGAACCCAGGCGGTCAGCATCATAGGCGGACATGCTAACCTCTGCGCTAAAAATCAGGACGGTTAAGTCACGAACAGTTTTTGAGTTTAAGAAGAGAAAAGATTAACGACTTCCCTGAGAATGGCACGATCCATATCGTTTGGTTGCTGGGCCATAGCTGAGTAAGGAGAAATGAAAAAGCAGACGTTTTGGCAGCGAAAGCCAAAGGACTGCCGTCAACTAACTTGGTTAACTTAAAGCCTTTCGGGTCGACGCAGTCCGAGTTAAGAGCATGGGCTACGAACGCGCATGTAACACTGGAGAACAGCAAAACGGTCGGTGGGATGACGAAAATCCTATGGGGAGGCTCGGATTGAGAGAAGACGAGGCTTTTACTGGAAGGAAGCAAGCAGGAGGTCTGTCAACCTTTCGGTATCATAACAGGACACATAGGATTACGAACTCACTCTTTCAAAGTCAGTGAGGCAAGTGATAGCATGTATTGGAAATGCGGGGAAGATGATGAGACGTTGGAGCATTTCCGATGTCATTGCCACTAACAGATACCGGTACTTAGGTGGGGACACAATAACAGCCATGTACCATGTTTCGAATGGAAAACAATGAGGGATTTTGTAAGCAGCACGGAATCCTGAGTTCAATTTTCTTTTTTGGAGTTACTTTTTATACCTACCATGGGTGTATACTAATCTAATCATTTCAGTTCTAACACCTCGAAATATTCGGCTATGTCCGCCTCCACGTCCGTCTGTTGAAATCGCGATAGCGTTCGAACGCGTAAAGCTAGCCGCTTGAAATTTTGCACCGATACTTAATATTTATGCTAGTCCTTGGCGATGGCAAATAAGCCATATCGTTTCAGATTTAGATATAGCTCCCATATAAACCGATCTCTTGATTTGACTTCTTGAGCCCAATAATAATTTATACCCCCCATAGCAACTAAATCGAAATATGCTCCGATTTGAATACGGCACGGACATTGAGTAGTCTAATAAGTACAAGTCATTGGTAAATATTGTAGACCAAAATATTTTTGGTAGCTATATATAAATTAAGACCGATCTGCACCATATACCACACTGATGTCTAACATAAGTCACTATTTTAAGGTTCAGCACAATCGAATTATAAATGCGCCTTTTATGAGGCCAAGACTTTTAACCGAGAGAACGGTCTATATGGCAGCTATATTCAATTCGGAACCGATCTTAGCCAAGTTGAAGAGGGAGGTCGAAGGGCCCAACACAACTCACTGTCCCAAATTTCGGCGACATCGGACAATAAATGCCCCTTTTAGGGGCCCAGGATCGAGAGATCGGTCTATATGGCAGCTATAGTCAATTCAGGACCGATCTGAGACAAATTGAAGAAGGATGTCGAGAAACCTTACAAAACTCACTGTCCAAATTTTTGGCGAAATTAGACAATCAATGCGCCTTTTACGGGCCCAAGACCTTAAATCGAGAGATAGGTCTATATGGCAGCTATAACCAAATCAGGACCGATCTGAGCCAAATTGAAGGAAGATGTCGAAGGGCCTAACACAACTCACTGTCCCAAATCTCGGCGAAATCGGATAATAAATGCGCTTTTTATGGGAGCAAGACCTTAAATCGGGAGATCGGTCTATATGGAAGCTATATACAAAGCTGGACCAATCTGGGCCAAATTGCAGAAAGATGTCGAGGGCCCCATCAAAACTACCTGTATCAAATTTTGGCAAAATCGGACAATAATTCCGCCTTCTATGGTCCCAAGACCTTAAATGGAGAGATCGGTCTATATGGTCCGATCGGGTCTAAATTGAAGTAGGATGTCGAAGGGCCTACCACAATTAACTGACCTAAATTCCCGCGACATTGGACAATTTATGCGCCTTTACTGGGCCCAAAACCTTAAATCGAGATCAGTCTATATGGCACCTATATTCAAATCTGAACCGATCTGAATCAAATTGAAGAGGGATGTCGAAAGGCATAACACAACTCACAGCCCCAAATATTGGCGAAAGCGGAAAATAAATGCCCCATTAATGGGCCCAAGATCGGTCTATATGACAGCTGTATCCAAATCTGGTCCGATCGGGACCAATTTGAAGAAGGATGCCGATTGTCCTAAATTTTGGCAAAATCGAGTAATAAATGTCGCTTTTATGGGCCTAAGGCCTTAAATTGGCGGAACGGTCTATATGGGGGCTATATCAAGATATAGTCCGATGTAGCCCTTCTTCTAAATTAATCTGCCTGTGGGCAAAAAGAGAACCTGTTCAAAGTTTCAGCTCAATATGTTTATCTTAATACCCTCCACCATAGGATGTGTGTATACTAATTTCGTAATTTTGTTTGTAACACCTTGAAATATGCATCTGAGACCCCATACAGTATTTATATTCTTGATCGTCATGTCATTTTATGTCGATCTAGCCATGTCCGTCCGTCCGTCCGTCTGTCTGTCGAAAGTTCGCTAACTTTCGAAGAAGTAAAGCTAGCCGCTTGAAATTTTGCACAAATACTTTTTATTAGTGCAGGTCGGTTGGGATTGTAAATGGACTATATCGGTCCATATTTTGATATAGCTGCCATATAAACCGATTTTGAGTCTTGATTTCTTTAGCCTCTAGAGGGCGCAATTCTCGCCCGATTTGACTGAAATTTTGCATGAAGTGTTTTGTTATGACTTCCAATAACCGTGCAAAGTATGGCGCAATTCGAAACATATCGCGATATAGCTGCCATATAAACCGATCTGGGATCTTGATTTCTTGAGCCGCTAGAGGGCGCAATTCTAGTTCGATTTGACTGAAGTTTTGCACGTTGTGTTTTGGCATCACTTCCGACAACTGCGCTAAGTATGGTTCAAATGGGTCCATGTTTTGATATAGGTGCCATATAAACCAATCTTGGGTCATGATTTCTTGAGCCTCTAGAGGGCGTAATTCTCGTTCGATTTGATTAAAATTTTCCACGTGGTGTTTTGGCATCACTTCCAACAACTGCGCTAAGTATGGTTCAAATGGGTCCATGTTTTGATATAGGTGCCATATAAACCGATCTTGGGCCTCTAGAGGGTGCAATTGTCGTTCGATTCGACTGAAGTTTTGCACGTTGTCTTTTGGCATCACTTCTAACAATTGTGCTAATACACATACAAATCGGTTCCTAATCTGGTTTAGCTGTCATATAAACCGATCTTGGATCTTGATTTCTTGAGCCAATAGAGGGCGCAATTCTCATCCGATTTGGCTGAAATTTTGCATGAGGTGTTTTGTTATGACTTCCAATAACTGTGTCAAGTATGGCATAAATCGGTATATAACCTTATATATCTTTCATATAAACCGATCTGGGATCTTGACTTCTTGAGCCTCTAGAGGGCGCAATTCTCATTCGATTTGGCTGAAATTTTGCACAACGGCTTCTCTCATGACTTTCAACATACGTGTCTAATATTGACTGAATCGGTCGATAGCTTGCTACAGCTATTATATAAAACTATCTCCCGATTTAGCTTCTTGAGCCCCTACAAGGCGCAATTCTTATCCGAATGAACTGAAATATTGCACAATTACTTCCAATGTTCAATATTCATTTATGGTCCGAATCGGACTATACTTTGATATAGCTCCAATAGCATAACAGTTCTTATTCAATGTTCTTTGTTTGCCTAAAAAGAGATATCGCGAAATAGAACTCGACAAATGCGATCCATTGTGGAGGGTATATAAGATTCGGCCCGGCCGAACTTAGCACACTTTTACTTGTTCAGGAATGTAGCGTGATTTCAACAAACAGACGGACAGATGGACGGACATGGCTAGATCGTCTTGGATTTTTACGACGATCAAGAATATATGTACTTTGAAAGGTCGGAAAAGGATATTTCGATGCGTTGGAAACGGAATGACAAAATTAATTATCCCCACATCCTTCGGTGGTGGGTATAAGAATGTTGAACTATAAGACGGCATTTGTGTGGATTAAAGACAGAGACATGTGCAAGCGACGACGGAGAGACTGACAATCGGCTGACTCAGCTGTATCAAAACATGGACAGATACGGCCCGTTTACAATCCTAACCGACCTACCCAACCTTAGGAAGTATTAGGTTGCCCAAAAAGTAATTGCGGATTTTTTAAAAGAAAGTAAATGCATTTTTAGTAAAACTTAGAATGAACTTTAATCAAATATACATTTTTTACACTTTTTTTCTAAAGTAAGCTAAAAGTAACAGCTGATAACTGACAGAAGAGAGAATGGAATTACAGAGTCACAAGCTGTGAAAAAAATTGTCAACGCCGACTATATGAAAAATCCGCAATTACTTTTTGGGCAACCCAATATATGTGCAAAATTTAAACGGCTAGCTCTCGACAGAAATGCAGATGGACGGACGGACGTACATGGCTAAATCGACTTAGAAAGTCAATATGATCACGAATATATATACTTAGTAGGGTCTCAGATGAATATTTCGATATGTTACAAATAGAATGACGAAATTAGTGTTGGCCCCAGCCTATGGTTGAGGGTATAAAAACAACCAAAACCGTAAATTCCATATTTCTATATGGTTCAAGCATAATGCAGATGTTAGTAAATCCTTGCATTCTATATTGCTTCGTATGAAACTAACGTGGCAGAGTAAATTATTCCATAATTTTATATACGGGAAAATGATATGAACTCCTACACATTTATCATACGAATACTTTTGTCTTAATGGCAAAAAGTTTGTCTCAACATCAATGAAGTCAGCGAATTAAAATAATTTAATACTTTTACTTGATTCGCTTTACTGCTCATCATTTCGACACAGGCAAACAAAAACAAAAAACTGGAGACCTTGTTAAAAGTTTTTTGTTCGCGCAAAAGTTAATGTTCATATGCAAATTTATGTTCTGTTATGCATGTTTTTGCTACTTCTGGTGTTATTTTAAGGGCTTGCAGAGTGTTTTTTTTTTTCATCCCATTGATATGCAAATTATATCAAAATGTGATGTGTTGACTGGTATGGTCCCTCTTCCGAAAGGACATGGCTTTGTGTGAGCTCTGCTTTGTCGTCGCTCATTAAAACATATGTAGATATGTATCCATTTCAAACATATGTACACACCATTGAAATTATGGATCCATTACACAAATGTTGCAAAAACACACACACGCACACAAAAAACATTTGCTTGTTTTTTTTTCTGTCGTAGTAAATTGTGCTTTTGCTGTTGCTATACATATCCCAAAGTTGCTACTGTGTGTTATTGTTTGTGTCTGTTAATTTCCAAATTGTCATCGCGCACAAAGAGGAGTATCAAATATTTATGAATTAAATTCATATGAGAGTGGAAAAAACGAAACACCAAAACACAAACAAACACACATCTATGTCACTGAAAACCAAGTGTATTCCTACACTTGCCAAATAAACCAACACAAACAGATGCAAAAACAACAACACATTTTGGAAAAGTTTAAAATTTATGCATTCTACTTTACTTCATAATTTGAATTGCGGTGTTATGGGGGCAGTGGTCCACCGCAGCGTATGAGTTATAATGGTCAAAGTACATTACTCATACTCAGAAATGACTCCCAAAACCATATCCTAAAAGTTTTGCATATTTTGTATGAGGTTTCATAAACAAAAATTGTTTGAGGAAAATGACATTTAAGCGGAACTCGGTTGAAGTGCTCTTAGCACTTCAATGGTTCTGGGTTCAATTTTAATAAAATGTAGAAGCGTAGCTACAAAGATCTTGTTTCTTTTTATTGGTCATTTGGCTACCAGAAACATGCTTAATAAAAAAATTTTAAGGAAATTCAGTGTCGGGACTTAATCATAATTTGGCTTAGGAACGATTTTAGGAAGTGGGTAATGTTTGTAATTAGTTACCTTTGTATCAGCGCAAGGATATTTCACTGGGAAGTGTTGGATAGCCACAGCTTCTCCGTGGCGTAAAGATTGCAAATGACGCCGAGCGCCTGGGATCGAATCCTGGTGAGACCATCTGAAAAACGAAAACAAGTAAAAAGGCATTAAGTTCAACCAGGCCAAACCTTGGATACCCACCACCTCGATTATAAATGTAAATCCCATTTCGTCACAATCCGGTGAAATTTGGATAACTTAAGCAACTCAACTCGGCACGGACATTGAGTGGTCTAATATATATAAGTCACTATTCCATTTTGTAGAACAAAATATTGGTCTTTTTGGCAGATATATCCAATTATAAACCGATCTGAACCATATTAAGGTCGGATGTGGTGTGGCTCAGAAAAACTCACCGTTTCAAATTTCAACGAAATCAGGTAATAAATAAAGTTTTTATGGGCTTCAGACAGCTTATCGGCAGATCGGTCTATATGGCAACTATATCTAAATATAGTCCGATCAGAACCATATTTGGGACAGATGTTGGGAGGTCGTGACCTAAATAAAGCGTTCATTGGCTTCAGACCTCTTATCTAAAGATCGATCTATGTGGCAGCTATATCTAAATATAGTCTGATCTGAACCACATTTAGGTCGGGTATCAGGAAGCTAACAAGTAAAAAGGCGATAAGTTTTGCCGGGCCGAACTTTGGATACCCACCACCTCGGGTATATATGTAAACCATCTTACATCAAAATCCGGTAAAAATTGCATACCTTATGTCCCATAGCAGCTATATCGAAATAAGTTCCTATTCGGACAAAATACTAAAAAGTACAAGTCATTGTTCAATTGTGTAAAAAAAATATTGGTCTTTTTAATAGCTATATCTAAAAATATAACGATCAGAACCATATACAACATGGATGTCGAAAAGCATAACATAAGTCAATGTGTCAAATTTTAATTACATCGGATTATAAATGCACCTTTTTTGGGGCCAAGACTATAAATCGAGATATTGGTCTATATGGCAGCAATATGCAAATTTTTATCGATCTAGACCAAATTGCAGAAATATGTGGAAGGGTCTAACTCTACTCTCTGTCCCAAACTTCGGCAACATCGGACAATAAATGCGCCTTTTATGGCCCCAAAACATTAAATTGAAAGATTGGTCTATATGGCAGCTATACCCAAATCTTAACCGATCTGGTCCAAATTAACGAAGGAATGAAGGGCCTAACACAACACACTGCACCAAATTTCAACAAAATCGGATTATAAATGTGGCTTTTATGGGCCTTAGACCCTAAATCGGAGGATCGGTCTATATGGCAGCTATATCCAAATCTGGACCGATCTGAGCCAAATTGACGAAGGATGTCGAAGGGCCCTACACAACTCACTGTCCCAAATTTCAGCAAAATAGGATAATCAATGTGGCTTTTATGGGCCTAAGACCCTAAATCGGACAATCGGTCTATATGGGGGCTATATCAAGATATAGTCCGATATAGCCCATCTTCGAATTTAACCTACTTATGGACAAAAAAAGAATCTGTGCAAAATTTCAGCTCAATATCTCTATTTTTAAAGACTGTAGCGTGATTTCAACAGACAGACGGACGGACATGTCTAGATCGTCTTAGATTTTTACGCTGATCAAAAATATATATACTTTCTAGGGTCGGAAATGGATATTTCGATGTGTTGCAAACGGAATGACAAAATGAATATACCCCCATCCTTCGGTGGTGGGTATAAAACCAAGTAAAAAGGCATTAAGTTCAACCGGGCCGAACTTTGTATACCCACCTCCTGGGTTCTATATGTATATTAAAGATAATGGGAGAAGCCGTTGTACAAAATTTCAGCCAAATCGTATAAGAATTGCGCCCTCTAGAGGCTCAAGAAGTCTAGACCGCAGATCGGTTTATATGAAAGCTACGTCAGGTTATATACCGATTTAAACCATAATTAGCACATTTGTTAGGAAATTTCAGCCAAATCGCATGAGAATTGCGACCTCTAGAGGCTCAAGAAGTCAAGACCCTAGATCGGTTTATATGACAGCTATATAAAGTTCTATACCAATTTATGCCATACTTAGCACAGTTATGGAAAGTCATCAGAAAACACCTCATGTAAAATTTCAGCCAAATCGGATGAGAATTGCGCCCTCTATTGGCTCAAATAATCAAAATCCAAGATCGGCTTATCTTATGACCTTCAACATACGTGTCCAATATGGTCTGAATCGATCAATGGCTTGATACGGCTCCCATGTAAACTTATCTCCCGATTTTGCTTCTTGAGCCCCTACAAGGCGCAATTATTATCAGAATGAACTGAAATATTACACGATGACTTCTACAATGTTCAGCATTCATTAATGGTACGAATCGGACTATAACTTGATATAGCTCCAATAGCATAACAGTTGTTATTCAATATTCTTTGTTTGCCTTAAAGGATATACCGCGCATAGAACTCGACAAATGCGATCCATGGTGGGGGGTATATAAGATTCGGCCTGGCCGAACTTAGCTCACTCAAACTTGTTACAAATATAAGATTGTGTATAAATTGCGTATAAATGACAATTTCCTATGGGGGAGAGTCATATCCCACCCGATTTGTTGCACTTGTTTTTATCTATTTAACATTATAATCTTGACAACGCTACGCTTGCTGTTTAGATTCACTTAAGAGGGCAATATTTGTTCAAGATTGCTAAACAGCCACCGCGTTGGGTTGAGTCCTTTTTTAAATAATAACCTTATTATCATTTGAAAGTCATTAAAGGCAACCAGCAGGAGTTTTGAGGCATAAAGAAAATTGCCAGCTGCTGATGGCATGTAAATATTCCCACAAAAACCAAAAGCCAAAACCCATTTTGGCCATTATGGCTCTTCAGTCTACAACATAATGGTTATGTGAGGTTTTGGATTGTTTCCGTGTTTTCTTTTTTTTTTATTAAAAGTAATAATTTACATTTAAGCTGGATTCACTGGAAAAAAATCACAGAGAAAGAAAAATCCTTAAAGCAATATGCGTGTAGAGGATTTTGGTGTAGCACAAACACACTACCCAAGTGTATGTGAACGCCACATTCCATCAGTTCAATTTAAATTCTGAGACTTTCCTCACATTCTCAGCAGAATTTATTTATTCACCTGCCTACCTTCCGTCCTTCCTTCGAGCAACACCTTAACGGTGCAGAAAAAAAAGGAACCACTGCTATTATAACAAATAAAAAATCAAGAGGTAGAACCTTTAAGCCATAAAATACTTAAAATAACCACAACATGAAAACAAACACACGCTCATCAGATGTGCAGGAACAGAAGAAGCCATTTATCCAGAGACAAGTGTTTTGGTGTTGATACAACATCAGCAAGGCGCGAGTTACCACAAAGGCGGAAGGAGGAAGGAAATCGACAACATTTGCTGTCAGTTGGATATCTCGATGGCGTGGCAAGGTGAGGTAATACACATTGGTTTTATTATGGTTGTGACACCCTCAGTCAACCAGTGTGGCACTGGCGCTGTCATTGTCACAGTTATAGCCACCGATATTATAAACAATTTTTTCCGCAGACTTTTTTTTTCATCAACATGCCGCTGATTTTTTTTTTTTTTTTGTCATGGTAAGGGTAAATGCATTTATTAAGGCTTATGTTACAACATTTTTAGTAATTTTTTTGATAGAGCATGCGCATTTTTTTGGTGGGCTATTAAGACCATAAGGAAGTGCTGGGAAACTGCATCATAGTTTTCAGCTTCATCCTTTTCCACGCATGCATAGCGGAATTCTTAATACGGAATAGACAACTTTTCATTCAGTCAAGTCAAGCGACAGTTTTTTACACCATCGATTGAATCGCCGATATTTCAAGCCAGTCTTGTAGACTGTTGTAATTTACATGTACTCTTATATGTACCGCGATATGCTTACAAAAGTATTGCATAATTGGAGAATATATTGATATTTTGGTATATGCAAGAGGGTATTCTCAGCGGCGCTACAGGGCTTTCAAATGAAAGGCCTCATGAATTTATTTTTTGTTAATATATTTTGTCTTTAGAGATTAAGAAATGAATAAGTCATATTAAACAAGTAAGAGTGTGCAAAGAATCTTATATACCCTCCATCATGGATTGCATTTGTCGAGTCTATGCGCGGTAATCTCTTTTTAGGCAAATCAAAGAATATTGAATAATAACTGTTATGCTATTGGAGCTATACGAAGTTATAGTCCGATTCGGACCGTATATAAATTGAATGCTAAACATTGTAGAAGTCACTGAGTAATATTTCAGTTCATTCGGGTAAGAATTGCGCCTTGTAGCGCAAGAAGCAAAATCATTTCATTTGGATAAGAATTGCGCAAGAAGCAAAATCGGGAGATAGGTTTATATGGGAGCTGTATCAAGCTTTTCGTCGATTCAGACCATATTAGACACGTACGTTTAAGTCAAAAGAGAAGCCATTGCACAAAATTTCTGCCAAATCGGATGAGAATTGCGACGTCTAGAGATTCAAGAAGTCAATATCCCAGATCGGTTTATATGGCAGCTACGTCAGGTTATGTACCGATTTACGCCATACTTAGCACGGTTATTTGAAGTCATAACAAAACACCTCATGTAAAATTGCAGCCAAATCGGATGAGAATTGCGCGCTCTGTTGGCTCAAGAAGTCAAGTCCCAAGGTCGGTTTATATGGCAGCTATAACAGATTATGAACCGATTTAAATCGTACTTAGCACAGTTGTTGGAAGTGATATCAGAACACTACTTGCAAAATTTCAGTCAAACTAATAAGAAGTATTTGTGCAAAATTCAAGCTGCTAGCTTTACTCCTTCGGGAGTTAGCGTGCATTCGACAGACAGACGGACGGACATGGCCATATCGACATAAAATGTCGCGACGATCAAGAATAAATTTACTTAAGGGATCTCAGACGAATATTTCGAGTAGTTACAAACAGAATGACGAAGTAAGTATATCCCCATCTTATAGTGGAGGGTATAAAAGTTGTTTTAGAAAAAGTTTCATTGAAAATTTAAAATTTACTTTGCTTTAAGAGAAAATTTCATTAAAATTTTCCTTTGGAGAATTTTTATACCCACCACCGAAGGTACCCCCATCCTTCGGTGGTGGATATAAAACATTTTGTCATTCCGTTTGCAACACATCGAAATATCCATTTACGACCCTATCAAGTATGTATATTCTTGACTAGCGTAAAAATCTAAGACGATCTAGCCATGTCCTTCCGCCTGTCTGTTGAAATCACGCTACAGTCTTTAAAAATAGAGATATTGAGCTGAAATTTTGCACATGTTCTTTTTTTGTCGATAAGCAGGTTAAGTTCGAAGATGGGCTATATCGGACTATATCTTGATGTGGCCCCCATATAGACCGATCGGCCGATTTAGGGTCTTAGGCCCATAAAAGCCACATTTATTATCCGATTTCGCTGAAATTTGGGACAGTGAGTTTGTTAGGCCCTTCGAAATCCTTCGTCAATTTGGCTCAGATCGGTCCAGATTTGGATATAGCTGCCATATAGACCGGTCCTCCGACTAATGGTCTTAGGCCCTTAAAAGCCACATTTATTATCCGATTTTGCTGAATTTTGGGACAGTAAGTTTTCTTAGGCCCTCCAAAATCCTTTGTAAATTTGGCTCAGATCGGTCCAGATTTGGATATAGCTGCCATATAGACCGATCCTCCGCTTTAGGGTCTTAGGCCCATAAAACCCACATTTATTATCCGATTTTGCTGAATTTTGGGACAGTGAGTTGTCTTAGGCCCTTCGACATAGTTCTTTAATTTGGCCCTGGTCGGTCCAGATTTAAATATAGCGCCATATAGACCGATCTCTCGATTTAAAGTTTTGGGTCCATAAAAGGCGCATTTATTGTCCGATTTCGCTGAAATTTGGGAGAGTGAGTTGTGTTAGGACTTTCGACATCCTTTTTCAATTTGACCCAGATCGGTTCTGATTTGAATATAGCTGCCATATAGACCGATCTCTCAATTTAAGGTTTTCAGCCTACAAAAAGGAGCACTTAAAATCCGATTTCTCTGAAATTTGACACAGTGACTTATGTTAGGCTTGTCAACATCCGTTTTGTATATGGTTCAGATCGGTTTATGTTTAGATGTACTTATTAGTATTTGGTCCAAATCGAAACATATTTCGATATAACTGCTATAGTACATAAGGTATGCAATTTTCACCGGAATTTGATGAAAGGTGGTTTGCATATATACCCGAGGTGGTGGGTACCAAAAGTTCGGCCCGGCCGAACTTAACGCCTTTTTACTTGTTTTTTTGATAATTTCATATACATTTTGTTCTTAGGGGAAAATCGAATTGAATTAAGGTTAGCTTATGTTGAGAAAAGGGTGCAGATATCAGCCCCATGCCACTATGGACATACACCAACGCCAATAATCGGCTTGTTGTGCGCTCTAAATACAAAAAAAAAGTATTCTCGTAAAAGAAAATCTAAGTTAGAAATTCCATGCTACTGACAAAATGTTTCATTGTTTTCCATGCAACTCCCCTTAGTTGGTTCATAATATCCCCACCTAAGTGAAGGTATACGATAGACGGGAATGCTGGGCAATGACAAAGGAAATGCTCAAACATCTCATCATCTTCCCAGCATGCCCTACACATGCTATCACTTGCCGCACCGATTTTACATAAGTGAGCTCGTAGTCCTATGTGTTCCATTATGATACCAATAGTTTTGCTGACCTTCTTACTTCCATTCAGCAATAGCCTCGTATTCTCAAGATATGGATCTCACCATAGGATTTCGCTGTTTTGCTATTCCACAATGTTGTATGCGCATTCGTCGCCCACGCCCTTAACTCGGACTGCGTCAACCCGAAAGGCTTCGGGTTAACCAAGTTTATTGACTGCAGTCCTCTGGCCTTCAACGCCAAATCATGTTGACTTTCTCCCTTACTCCGTTATAGCACGGCCCCCAAACAATGCGGGTTTTGTCATCCTCAGAGAAGGCGTTAATCTCTTTCTTACACTACAAGAATGTTCGCACTCGACGTCCTCACGTGAATACAACACCACCTCACGCATTCCGTGATCGCCTGGATTTCTGCCTGCAGATTCTATATAGTTTCATATATATATAGATTCATATAGTCGGCGTTGACAAATTTTTTCACAGCTTGTGACTCTGTAATTGCATTCTTTCTTCTGTTAGTTATCAGCTGTTACTTTTAGCTTGCTTTAGAAAAAAAGTGTAAAAAAGTATATTTGATTAAAGTTCATTCTAAGTTTTATTAAAAATGCATTTACTTTCTTTTAAAAAATCCGCAATTACTTTTTGGGCAACCCAATATTTATGGTCAGGCAGTCGAAAACATAACTCAGTCCTTGCCGTCTCAAAGTAAACCCCTAAGCCCTTTATGTCCACTAGCTTTAATCTATTTTTATATCATGATCTTCCAGATGGCTGAATAGGATACCGTCAATTGAAGACTGTACCTTTGGCAGCAGTGCTTTGCACTCGACCTCAAGTGTCATCTAAGGTATCCGATTGGAAACCTCTTCCCTTCCTTCCAGGTTTTCAATCGTCTCCTCTATTATACCGCGATGGTATGAGCTGCTTCTATCCTGTATCCACTGTCCCATCGCCTTAAGTCTCATAGCCGTAATGGCTGCCTCACACTTAGTCTGTATGTTTATGGGTCGGATATCTAGAATGGTTTCCATGTCCTAGTAGAGTTAGGCGGGGCGGTGCGCCTATGCCAAGACAACTTGTTCGGTGAACCTGTTGTATGGTCCTTATGTTGCACTTTTTCTCCATAGCAATCCATCAAAATACTGATGCGTAAGTATTAGTCAAATCACGCTCCTATAGAGCCAATGGACTATTTTCAGATTCAAGCCCCATGAATTTGATACTTCTAATTCAGTTTCTTGTCCAAGATCACACATAAGTATTTGACATTCTCAGATATCGAAATCGTTTCGTTGAGGAAACGTGGTGCGTTAAATTGGCCCACCTTTATCCTCCTCGTGAACAGGCATATTTCAGTCTTCTCTGGGTTAACATTGAGACCCCTGGGTCTAGCCCAGTCATATGCCACATGCAAGACCATTACGGCTCAAATTCCTCCTCAGTCGGCATCCGTAGTAGGTCAAAATGCCGCCCTGTGATGTGCCCTGTGCCACTTTCTCCCATATATTTATGCTATGGTACACCCAATTTATTCACCTGTAACTTCGTCTCTAGGCCGAAAAGCATGCCCGTACCAAATTTGAAGACGATCGGGTGAAAATTGCGATCTGTAGTTTGTACACAATTTAAAATGGACAGACGGACAGACAGACAGACGGACATAGCTAAATCGAATGAGAAAGTGATTCTGAAACGATCGGTATAATTATCAATGGGTCTATCTCTTTTCCTTTTGTGTGTTACAAACAAATGCACTAAGTTATAGTACCCTGTACCACAGTAGTGGTGTAGGGTACAAAAATAATTAAAACTTGGTTATAGCGTCTAAGGCCTTAAAATCTTACATTTCAACATTCTTCGGTGGCTTGGTAACCACCCATGCTGAATATTTATATTTTGCTGAATGTTTATATTTAACTCCGTGGGTCTATGATGGCGGCGAATTTGTGAGCACCGGTGTATCGTATTTTTCTGTGCATTTGTGTGTGTGTGTGTGTGTGTGTGTGTGTGAGAGTGATTTTATAAGGCTGGTATAACTGCCTTCAATCCAGCTGTGTCATGTGGTGTCGTTGCAGGACGCATACGCTGGCGTATGGCTGGGAGAACATCAAATTAAAATGATTAATATTTCCCCAGTGGATCTCTACTCATAAATTTAATACGCGCTCTCAATGTAAACAACATTAATGTTACTCATAAAAACCATCCTGCTACCGCTGCCATGCATTCGATATAGCCGCTGTGACCTAACATCTACATAAATACTTGCACACATAAGCATGGGTCAACATGGAAAAGACGTGCCTCAAGTTCGTTACAGCAGTTTGTAAAGAAGATTTTTCTATTACTGCATGTTTAAGTGAACATTTGTTGTGGTCCATATAGGTTTTGAAAAGTTGCGATAACCTTTATCGTACAATAGGGGATACTTCCCTTGAAAAAAAAAAAAAATAGGAAGTGTTCGTCAAGAACAGTTTTAATATTTGACCCATAATCTCTTGTGTACGAATTGCAACTTGGCCCATGAGTATTTTTCATTAAAGGAAAGGGGCAAACTTCTCACATATCAATGAGTGCTGTCCGATTCAAGTTTAAGCTCAATGATAAGGGGCCTCCTTTTTTTAGCCGGCGGCGACACCTCTTTGTGGAGAAGTTTTTACATGGTACAGTACCTCGCAAATGACGCCAGCATTAGGAGGGGATAACCACCGCTGAACATTTTTTCTGATGTTTTCGCCAGGATTTGAACCTCTGCGCTACTGTGGCGTCAATTCTCTTTTGTAATGGTTCAATACAAATGGTACAGTAACTCACAAATATCGCCAGCAATAGGAGGGGATAACCACCACTGAACATTTTTACTGATGTTTTCGCCAGGATTTGAACCCAGGCGTTCAGCATCATAGGAGCACATGCTAACCTCTGCGCTACGGTAGTCTCCAGTCTCTTTTGTATATTCCTTTAAATTACGATTTTATCGACCATTTAGTAGACAAAGAATGCTGACCCACGCTAATGTGGGTGTATTAATTTTTCATTACGCTTGCAACTCCCATTTATTAAAAGACAATTTTAGGATGACCTCTTACCGTCCAGTTCCCGAATAGGTGGATCGATTTATATATCAGGTTTTGGACCGATTCGGGTCATAAAGCACGTTTACATTGAAATTTTTATGATATGGATTTAATCTTATATATATTGTAAAAATCAATTTACCTAGGGGGGCTGCCCCACCCTAAAACCTAGCAAACATATATTGGGTTGCCCAAAAAGTAATTGCGGATTTTTTAAAAGAAAGTAAATGCATTTTTAATAAAACTTAGAATGAACTTTAATCAAATGTACTTTTTTTACACTTTTTTTCTAAAGCAAGCTAAAAGTAACAGCTGATAACTGACAGAAGAAAGAATGCAATTACAGAGTCACAAGCTGTGAAAAAATTTGTCAACGCCGACTAAATGAAAAATCCGCAATTACTTTTTGGGCAACCCAATATTTACACCAATCACGACAATATGGGACTCAAATGAAAGGTATTTAGGATAAGAAAACGTATCTGATATCCAATTGTCGGACCAAGTGCTATGGGGACCACCCCAATCCCTAAAACACCCCCAAATCGGACGTATTTACCGACCATAGCAATATGGGACTCAGATGAAAGGTATTTGCGAGTAGAATACGAATCTGATATCCAAATGTGGGACCACGTTTCTGGGGTACCACCCCTATCCCAAAACACCCCCAAACAGGACTTATTTACTGACCATGGGAATATGGGACTTAAATAAAAGGTATTCGAATCTGATATCAAAATATGGGACCAAGTGTTTGGGGGACCGCCTCTCCCCAAAAAAATCCCCCAATGGGGACAAATTTACGAAACATAGCAATATGGGCCTCAAATGAAAGGTCTTTGGGAGTAAAGCACGAATCTGATATCAAGATTTGGGAAAAGTGTTTATGGGGCCACCCCACCCCCCTCCCCCCCAACACCACTCAACTAAGAAGTATTTGTTGACTATTGCAATATGAGGCTCAAATAAGAGTGTTTTTAGAGTAGAACACGAAACCTCTATATAGTTTTTCAAGGCCAACTCACTGAGTGGCCGCCCATTCCTCAAAACACCCCCCAAGCCGGTCATGTTTGCCGACTATGGAAATATGGGGCTCAAATAAAAGGTATGTGGGAGTAGATCACATATCTGATATCAACATTAGGGGCCAACTGTCTAGCGGACGTCCCACCACCATAACAACCCCCAAATAGGACGTATTTGCTCACCAAGACAATTTGGATCTTAAAGAGAGTGGAACTAAATATTCATAGTTTTTAGGGCCATTACCCCAAACCGGACATATTTGCTGACTTTTGCAATAAGGAGTTTCAATGAGATTAGAAAACGAATTTGATATTCAATTTTGAGGCCAATGGCAATATGGGGTTCAAATATATGATATATAGATTTAAGAGAATAGAGCACGTTTCTGATATATTTTCCGGGCTTAGTGTTTGGGGGACCACTCTAATCCCCAAAACACACCTAAATCGGGCATATTTACCGACCATGTCAATGTGGTGCTTAAATAAAAGGTATTGGGGGGTAGAGCAATAATTGATACCCATTTTTGGGACCAATTTCCTGGGGGTCTACCCCTTTCACAAAATACCCCACAAACTGCAATTTTTTACTAACCATCGCAATATGGGGCTCAAATAAAGATATTTGGAAGTAGAATACGAATTTGTATCCAAATGTAGGATCCTGTATTTAGGGCATCACCCCTTTCCCAAAACACCCCCAAAGGGAAAAAATATTTCGACCATGTCAATATGTGGCTCAAATGAAATGTATTTGAGATTAGAAAACGAATTTGATAACCTATTTTAAGGTCATGTGTTTGGGGGCCTCATCGTGTAAACTCCTCTTAAGCCAATGGCAATATGGGGTTTAAATAAATGGTTTTTTGAGAGCAGAGCACGATGCTGATATTTTTTCAGGGCAAAGTATCTGGGGGACCAACTCACCCCCGATAACACCCCTAAATTAGACATCATGAGAATATCGGGCTGTAATAAAGATCATATGGGATTCAGATGAAGACACTTATATTGTTAAACTGTTAGTGAAGTTAGCATGGTTTTTCACTAAAAGATCTTTAATTGTCGAAAATAAATATTCCAAGGAAACCTTTGTTCCATATAAATTAAAAGAAGGCGCAGCGGAGTCAGCTAGTATATATATATAGCCGGCTCCGCCCGACTTTTGCCTTTCCTTATTGGTTTGATATTACTGGTGAATTTCATTGAAATCGGTTCAGATTTATATATAGCTGGCATCTAAGTATTTCGACCGATTTTCACTCCTAGAACCACTGCCTTCTACAACATCTAAGAAGTTTGAACAAAATCGGTTCAAAGTTAGATGTAGCTCCCATATATATATTCCTCGGATTTTAGATAATTTGGATCATTTCTCAACCATTTTTATTGCAATTTGAATATATTTGCTCGAAATTGGATACGACTTGTTTAATAACCCATCTGAAAACATCCGCAGAGGTTCATTAAAATTGGTTCAGAATAAGATATAGCTCCCACTATGTTCCTATAGTGAAAATGTAGGGTATTATAAATTCGTCACCGCCCGCCTTTTGCCTTTCCTTACTGGCGTCTATAGTATATCAAACGAAAACACTTTCCTTCCTTAAGTAAATAATTTTACCCACCTTATGTCACTTAAAATGTTGTATGTACTATATTAAAAGAATGCATATGGCGCTCTTATGCCCCGTGCTTATGTTCTTCAACATTGCATGACCATCAATATCTACTGCCGCCGCCTGTGGCCATTGATAGCGGACTATGTGGGGACGAATGGATTGAAATTTCTTTGCTCTGACCTACTCTATGTGTTTTCTTCGGTTCTTTATCATCAGCATGCGGGCATTTAGTTTGTATTTCCGTTTCAATATGAGTTTTCTTATTTTACCGTTTCTCACGATTATTTAATTTAAAAATAACTGAAAATCAACGCACTTGAATGCACACACACACACACACACACTATCAGCAATATTTTGCAATATAATTTTTAATTGCCTTTCCTGAATGAATGTCTGCGCGTGTGTATGTGTGTCTGCTTGTCTACGGCAGATGATTCCTCGCATCACCATCCTCATCACTAACATAAATTGGCCAGGATGAGCCTCTTAATTAAACTTTGTTTACTTCGAGAGTAATACATAAATTGACCGTTAGTGCAGGACTGCGATAGCAAAGGTAAATCTGTCAGTGTGTCTATACATTTGTTTGCCTTCAGCCTGGTCCATGAGTGCTGAGGTTACTCATCCGTCCAATTAAACTGTAAAAGCGCTGCAAAAATGCTGATATCATGATTCAATTTAAACGATTCATAACTCATTCTCCGTCGAAGTGACCGTGTGCAATTTCAATCGGCACTACGGACCATAAATGATTTGTTGATGAAGCGAAATATTTTATGCCATTCTTGTCCTTTTTATGTACGACTGGGGAATAAAAACCATTTTTTTTTTTTTTTTTTTGCAGAGTAGTTAAGTTTTTAAACATTGAAAAGGAATAAAAGCACAAATTAGTGAGATTTATACATAAGTGATCGCTTCACCCTAATGAGCTTAACTCAATGATTCCACTTAACTATGGAATGAAAACAAATTGTTGGGCAACATTCAAAAGGAGTTTCTTTGAACACTGAAATGACTTGGTTGGCTCGCCGGTAAGAATTTTTACAGATGGCCAGTAACGTAAAGAGAAATAAATTAATTTTTCTGGAATGAATTTAATCAACATATTATAGTTCCCATAACATAAATGTGAGAAAAAAGTGGCCTAAGGCACGCTTATTTGTCCACCATAGTCTGCTACGGATCCAGAATGGATTTTGAACCCATATGCTATGCTGACTACGCTTTAATACTTCTTTGGTCCGGAAAAGCCATGCAGAGGGTGCGAAAAAGTTTTGGGGAAGGCATATGACTTACTAAGACCTAGAGGTCTGAAGGTAGACCCAGAGAATGCTGAGATCTGCCTCTTTACGACGAAGACGAAGGTGGGCTGATGTAGGACCCTGTATTTAGGGCATCACCCCTTTCCCAAAACACCCCCAAAGGGAAAACATATTTCGACTCAAATGAAATATGTGGCTCAAATGAAAGGTATTTGAGATTAGAAAACGAATTTGATAACCTATTTTAGGGTCATGTGTTTGGGGGGCCTCATCGTGTAAACTCCTCTTAAGCCAATGGCAATATGGGGTTTAAATAAATGGTTTTTTGAGAGCAGAGCACGATGCTGATATTTTTTCAGGGCAAAGTATCTGGGGGACCACCTCACCCCCGATAACACCCCTAAAATAGACATCATGAGAATATCGGGCTGTAATAAAGATCATATGAGATTCAGATGAAGACACTTATATTGTTAAACTGTTAGTGAAGTTAGCATGGTATTTCACTAAAAGATCTTTAATTGTCGAAAATAAATATTCCAAGGAAACCTTTGTTCCATATAAAGTAAAAGAAGGCGCAGCGGAGTGGGCTGAATTGAAGTTTCATGTTTCCTCAGCAGAATTTGTATACCCTATACCACTACTGTGGTACAGGGTATTATAACTTAGTGAATTAGTTTGTAACACCCTAAAGGAAGAGATATAGACCCATTGATAAGTATACCGATAGACTCAGAATCACTTTCTGATTCGATTTAGCTATGTCCGTCTGTCTCTGTGTCTGTCTGTCCGTCGATCTGTCTGTCCATGTTAATTTGTGTACAAACTACGGGTCGCAATTTTCATCCGATCGTCTGCGAATTTGGTATGGGCATGTTTTTCGGCCTAGAGACGAAGCCTATAGAAATTGGAAAAAATCGGTTCAGATTTGGATATAGCTCCCATATATATGTTCGTCCGATTTGCAGTAATAATGCAATAAAATGGTCATTTGATAACCGATTCTCTCGAAATTTGGCAGAAAGGATTTTCTTATGACTCTCGATATTAAAAGTGAATATTATAGAAATCGGTTCCGATTTGGATACAGCTTCCATATATATGTTCGTCCGATTTGCAGTAATACAGCAATAAAATGGTCATTTGTTAACAAATTCTATTGAAATTTGACCGGAAGGATTTTCTAATGGCTCTCAATGTTACTGTTGAATTTCATAGAAATCGGTTCATATTTGGATATAGCTCCGATATATATGTTCGTCCGATTTGAAGTAATACATCAATAAAATGGTCATTTGTTAATCGATTCTCTCGAAATTTTACAGGAGGGATTTTCTCATGACTATCGATGTTATTTGTTAACTGACTCTCTCGTTTCATTATCCAACTAGGAATACTGGGAAGTGATTTTGGGTAGATTCGCAGGTAGATGGCTGAAATAGGGACCGAATTCGAGGAAACCCCACTGGCTTAACAGACTCGTGAGAAGACCAATACTTACTCACGCCTTACTAGTTTGTTGGTTCAAAGAACATATTTTCTTGGCATAGAGAATCACGCCTAAAAGGCACTGGAGACTATTCTCGACCCATAGACATACAGATTAACCCTAAGACACCATCATATTTCATATACCCTGTAACCACACCCTTGGTACGGCTGGATCACTCGGTATTTTATATGAAGTACAACATGCTGTGGTATAAATGTACCAAGGTCGTGGTTGGAGGTATAGTTTTTTGTTCAGACCTCATATTCGCGAACGGACACATCTCATTCGTGAACGGGTCCCAACCATTATAAAATTATTGCACACTGTTCCACTGAATGTATTACATGAATTACATCATGCAGAGGTATAGAGGTACGATGGGTGTGACAAGAGATACATTTATTTGTTTAGACCTTCTATTCGCGTACGGGTCAGATCTTCTATTAAGATATTCCATACTTTGATTCATAACAGCACACATGATGACATCATTCAGTTTAATCTCTTAATTTTTATCCCTCCACCACAGGATTCGAGTAACTACTCGAAATATTCGTCTGAGACCCCATAAAGTATAAATATTCTTGATCGTCGTCACATTTTATGTCGATCTAGCCATGTCCGTCCGTCTGTCCTTCCGTCTGTCCGTCCGTCTGTCCGTTCGTCTGTCCGTCCGTCTGTCCGTCTGTCCGTCTGTCTGTCCGTCCGTCTGTCCGTCCGTCTGTCCGTCCGTCCGTCTGTCCGTCCGTCTGTCCGTCCGTCTGTCCGTCTGTCCGTCCGTCTGTCTGTCGAAAGCACGCTAACTTCCGAAGGAGTAAAGAGAGCAACTTGAAATTTTGCATGAATACTTCTTATTAGTGTAGGTCGGTTGGTACTGTAAATGGGCCATATCGGTCCATGTTTTGATATAGCTGCCATATAAACGGATCTGGGGACTTGATTTCTTGAGCCTATAGAGTGCGCAATTCTTATCCGATTGGGATGAAATTTTGCACGACGTGTTTTGTTATAATATCCAACAAATGTGCCAAGTATGGTTCAAATCGGTCCATAACCTGATGTAGCTGTCATATAAACCGATCATGGGTCTTGACTTCTTGAGCCTCTAGAGTGCGCAATTCTTATCCGAATTGAATGGAATTTTGCACGACGTGTTTCGCTATGACTTTCAACATCTGTGCCAAGTATGGTTCAAATCGGTCCATAACCTGATATAGCTGCCATATAAACCGATCTGGGGTCTTGACTTCTTGAGCCTCTAGAGAGCGCAATTCTTATCCGATTGGAATGAAATTTCGCACGACGTGCTTTGTTATGATATCCAAAACTGTGCAGAGTATGGTTTAATACGGTTCATAACCTGATATAGCTGTCATATAAACCGATCTTGGGTCTTGACTTCTTGAGCCTCTAGAGTGCGCAATTCTTATCCGATTTGACTGAAATTTTGCACGACGTGTTTTGTTATGATATCCAGGAACTGTGGCAAGTATGGTTCAAATCGGTCCATAACCTGATATACCTGTCATATAAACCGATCTTGGGTCTTGACTTCTTGAGCCTCTAGAGTGCGCAATTATTATCCGATTTGCCTGAAATTTTGTACGACGGATCCTCTCATGACCATCAACATACGTGTTTATTACGGTCTGAATCGGTCTATAGCTCGATACAGCTCCCATATAAATCTATCTCTCTATTTTACTTCTTGAGCCCCCAAAGGGCCCAAATCTTATTCGGATTGGCTGACATTTTACACAGGCTTCCAACATATTGTGTTGCCCAAAAAGTAATTGCGGATTTTTCATATAGTCGGCGTTGACAAATTTTTTCGCAGCTTGTGACTCTGTAATTGCATTCTTTCTTCTGTCAGTTATCAGCTGTTACTTTTAGCTTGCTTTAGAAAAAAAGTGTAAAAAAAGTATATTTGATTAAAGTTCATTCTAAGTTTTATTAAAAATGCATTTGCTTTCTTTTAAAAAATCCGCAATTACTTTTTGGGCAACCCAATATAATTTAATTGTGGTCTAAACCGGATCATATCTTGATATCGCTCTAATAGCAGAGCAAATCTTTTCTTAAATCATTTTTTGCCTAAGAAGAGATGCCGGGAAAAGAACTCGACAAATGCGCTCCATGGTGGAGGGTATATAAGATGCGGCCCGGCCGAACTTAGCACGCTTTTACTTGTTATAAATAACAAGCCGAATCGGGTTAGTAACTCCGCTGAGCCTTCTTTAACGCTCTTATACCTTTTATTTGGGCCCTATACTGCAATGGTCGTTATATAAGTCATATTTTGGGGCAGTTGTTAGATGGGGTCATTTCACTTCGAATGTGGATATCGAATTCGTGTCACCGAAGGACAAAGGTTAACCTATGACTCGAAACGTGTGGGTTCAAATCCTGGCGAGAACATTCGAAATATTTTTGTGTTATGGTTATTCCCCTCCTAATTTTGAAAACATTTGTGAGGTTCTATGCCGTGCATAGAAACCTTGTAAAAACTTCTCCTCATAAAGGTGTCGCACTGCAACACGCCTATGAGAGTCGGCTATCATTGAGTCATTTGTCATTTATCATTGAGCTAAAATTTAAATCAGACAGAACTCATTGGTGTGTGAGAAGTTTGACCCTGCCCTTAAGCGCAGAAGGTACCCTATGACGTGGAAAGTGTGGGTTCAAATCCTGGAGAGAACATTGGAAACATATTACTGCTGTGGTTATACTCTACTATTTTTGGCGACTTTTGTGAGGCACTATGTCATGCATAGAAGTCTTGTAAAAACTTCTCCCCATAGAGGAGTCGCACTGCAATACTCCTTTGGGACTCGGCTATAAAAAGGTGGTAATTTGTCATTGAGCTTAAACTTGATTAAGACAGCACTCATTGATAAGTGAGAAGTTTGCCCCAGTTCTTTAATGAAAAGTTCATAGGCAAATTTTTGCTCCCTTATACCTTTCTTTGGACTCCTATATTGCCATAGCGGGTAAATATGTCCGGTTTGGGGTGTATTTTGGGAGTGAGGTAGCCACCCAGATATTTTGCATTTAAATGAAATGTAAGGTTCGCGCTATACTCTCAAATATTTTCATACTCCATATCATAATAGTCGGTAAATGCAAATTTGCCTATGAACATTTCATTAAGGAATAGGGGCAAACTTCTCACTTCTTTAGGAGGGGATAAACACCATTGAAAAGTTTTTCTGATGTTCTCGTCAGGATTCGAATTTATGCGTTCAGCGTCATTGGTGGACATATTAACCTTTGCGCTACGGTGGCCTCCATATCTGATCCGCTCAGGGCCAAATTCCGACGTCTTGGAATACTCTGGAATATAGCTGCCATTTAGACCGATCTCTCGATTTAAGGTTTTGGGGCCATAAAAGGCGCATTCATTGTCCGATTTCGCCGAAATTTGGGACAGTGAGTTGTGTTAGGTGTTAGGCTCTGCCATATAGACTGATATCTCGATCTAAAGTCTTGGCCCCATAAAAGAAGGCCATTGACATCAGTATCGAGTATGGTTCAGATCATGCTAATATGACAATGTCATGATATATATTGACAGATTTCGCTGAAATTTGTCACAACCAGTTTCCATAGGACTTTCGATATCGAGTAGAAAGGACAATATTTTCAAATAGCTGTCATATAGACCGATCTCCCGATTTAAGTTCTAAGGCCCATATGCGCACGATTTCGATGAAATTTGGCATTGTAGTTTGACGTTGTGAGTTGACGTCCGTGCTAGGCTTGGCCTAGATCGGACCATAATTTGTTAAATGGTGTATTTTCACTTATTTTTGTCTAAATGTGGTTATTTTACATACCTGTGTTGGTGGGGTATCAAAATTTCTGCCCTGCCGAAGGCCTTAATGCCTTTTTACTTGTAAATTCTCTAATTTTTGCAACATCAAATAAAGTTAAGAGAATAAAATCGGATTAAGTCATAAAACTTTTTATGTTTTCACAAACTCTATGAAACATTGGCCTAACTACCACTCTTGGTCTAAATAAAAATGTGGATTAACTGAAGGAATGTTGGAAAAAAATCAAATTTCAACTCAGACAATTCAAGGCATCTGCATGAATATGCGATTGTGGCAAAGTGTAACAACACAAAAACCCTGTAATACTTAAGCTTTGCACTTGTGTGAGAGTGTCTGCATGCAAATGTAAATATGTTACACGACCACACCTATGAACAGGATATATGTTTTGGAAATATGCAAAGCACAAAATGTATACCCTAATACATAGACTGTGAGGTGTGCGTTGCACTGCCGTCCGACATGACGTCTAAGAAGTTTTCGCTTCCATTTAAAATCCATGTTCTGAGCTCACCACGAATGGCTAGAAATAAAGGGCTTTGGTGGTAAACTAATTAAGATGATTAGGATCTATGTGAGTTGAATACAAAACTATGACGGTCCATGTTCGAAGTCAAAAAGAAGGGTTGCATGCATGCGGTCATATGAATAGTGCAAAACATTGTTGGAAGGATGAATTGCATCATAGTAATATGGGTCAAGGGAATGTTTTTCAAACAAGTATGTTTTCCTGGGCTGCCATTGAAGCTGTTGCAACTTTTTGTTAACGTTAACGGATCCAACAGTGCCAAATAAAAGCCATTTTTAAATTGAGAAGGAATATTTCATTCATGGGTTTAGCCAAGACGAATGATTTTTGAATCGATTTTTATTGATACGTAATTTTTAACTGACGTAATAACTTAGGTCTTAGGTATCTAGCGAAAGCGATGCGGTGGCTGAGCGTGCCCGGGCACCCAAATAGGTTCATTCGACGATCATTACAATATGGGACTCAAATGAGAGGTATTCGGGAGTAGATTACGAATATGGTTAGGAAGTAGGAATAGGCTTTATATTTAATTGATACCGGAAGGGTATCCTCCACCGATACCCCAAAAACAATACCCAAAATCAAAAGTGAACCGATAAGGACAATATGGGTATCAAATGAAAAGTATGCGGGAGTAGATAACGAATCTGGCATGAAAATTCATGTCGAAATATAGGGGGTCATCCCACCCCCACGAAATCGCCAAAAATGGGTACATTAGCCAATCACGGATATTTGAGACTCGGTTTGTTTGTTCCGTATAGACTGTAAAACGGCAGAACCGATTTTCTTGAAATTTTCGCATATTGTGTAGGTTGGTCTGGAAGTGAACATGCAAATGCAAATTTTGCCCCTGAACATTCCACTAAGGTACAGGGGCAAACTTCTCATATATCAATGAGTGCAGTCCGATTAAAGTTTAAGCTCAATGATAAGGGGCCTCCTTCTTATAGTCGAGTCCGAATGGCGTGCCGCAGTGTGACACCTCGTTAAGAGAAGTTTTACATGGCATAGTACCTCACAGATGTTGCCAGCATTAGGAGGGGAAAACCACCGCTGAAATTTTTTTTGTGATGGTCTCTCCAGGATTCGAACCCAGGCTTTCAGGGTCATAAGCGGACATGCTAAGCTCTGCGCTACGGTGGCCTCCCTGGAAGAAAACAAAGACTATATGATTTTTTGGTATTGGAATGGGGACGCACCCCCCCTCTTATGCCAAAAACTCAACCCAAAATCAAAAGTTGACCATCGGTACAATATAGGTTTCAAATAAAAGGTATTGGGGAATAGAATACGAATGTGGTATTAAAATTTGAGTCTAAGTATCCATCGGGCCGGCCTAACCCAAAACTCCCCCAAAAACTCATTTCAATATGAGCCTCAAATGAAAAGTATTCGGGAGTAGATTTCGAATCTGGCATCTGACAAAATCAGAGGTAGAGAAGTATAGGAGGTCACGTCACTCCTCGAAAACGCCATTCGACCAATTATGACTGTATGATACTTGGCTTAACCGATTTTCTCAAAATTTTCATAGATTGTGTACGTTTGTCTGGAAGGAAACATATATAATTTTTAGATATTGGGTGGAGGCGTACCCTCCCCTTACCCCAAAAATGCTACCTATATCCGAAAGTGGTCCGATAGGCACAAAAAGGGTATCAAATGAAAGGTATTGGAGACCAGAAACCCCCTAAACAGAACTAGATTTCCATTGGGAATAAAGAACGAATTTGATATCTATTTTCAATGCAAAGTGTCGGTGGTCGCCCCAGCCTCAAAACACCATCCAAACGTTTTATATTTATTGGCCATGGCGATATGGGACTCAAATTAAAGCGATTTGGAAGTGAAGCACGAATTTGATATCCATATTTAAGTCAAAATGCCTAAAGTCCCATCCCTGTCCTAACGATAACATTACCCTAAGGAAGAACATTAACACCAAGAATCGATAAGGGGCAAATTCTCACACATCAATGACTGCTTTCCGATTCAAGTTTAAACTCAGTGATAAGGGACCTTTTTCATAGTCGAGCATAAACGCAGCCCGCAGTGCGACACCTCTTTGGGGAAAATTTTTTAAATGGCCATGCATGGCATTGTACCTCGCAAATGTCGCCAACATCAAGAGGGGACAAACACTGCTTTGTCCGATGTTCTCGCCAGGAACTGAACGCGTTCAGTCTCATAGGCTACTATGGCACGAATTCGATATCCGCATTTACGGTGAAGTGTCCCCACCCTTAGAAGATATTAGAGAGTTAAAGAAGGCGCAGCGGAGCGTGCCCGGTTCGGCTAGTTATATTAAGACAAATAGTAAAATATAAAGAATTTTTAATAAAATAGAATTGGCAATCCCTATACATGACAGCTATGGCAAGGAATTCGTAAAGCTAAAATGTTAAGTGATCATACTTTTCCAATGAGAGTGCTCCTACCTAAATCCAAACCATATAAACCTCATATAAATCTCGCCTTCATGTCTTCCATGTCATGATGCTTCCAACATATTATTACTTTATTTTATTCCCCTCTTATCACTTTTTCATGGATAATAACATATTTCATGACTGAACTTTTTAATGTCTAGCATTAAAATGGTTGAGGGAAACGAAAATGTTTTTATTGAAAAAAAAAAAAACTCTTTTCGTGTTTCTTGAATCTTATGCATTAACTTTGCTAACAAAGTTGGTGTTCATATATGCATGTATGTCGATTCTAAAAACTTTTCATTAATTACTACTTAAAATAATTTTTTTTATGATGTTTTCATTTTATGGTCTTATCTCTTTGCAAACAAATTATTATCGCTTTGATACCAGTGAATTTATTACAGTTCAGCCGCTACTGTGGTATGGTGACTTTGAGTTAAGAGTTTTTTATAGTCGCCAGCATAGGATGAAGGTATAACTAGCTTTTGGATTTCATGTATAAGATCTCGCAATATAGGTGTGAGTGTCAACAAGTCAAAAGGCGTTAAAATCGGCCGGACCGAACTATGAATACCCACCACCTCGGGTATATATGTAAACCACCTTTCGTTATAATCCGGTAAAGAAGGCATAATTTATGCCCCATAGCAGCCTTATCTAAGTATGGTCCAATTTTGATCAAATTCGACACAGATATTGAGTGGTCTATAAAGTACAAGTCACTGTTCAGTTTTAAAGAAAACAAGTAAAAGCGTGCTAATTTCGGCCGGGCCGAATCTTATGTACGCTCCACCATGGGTCGCATTTGTCGAGTTCTTTTCCCGGCATCTCTTCGTAGGCAAAAAAGGATATAAGAAAAGATTTGCTCTTCTATTATAGCGATATCAAGATAGGGTCCGATTTGGACCACAATTAAATTATATTTTGGAGTCCTGTGTAAAATGTCAGCCAATTCGAAGAAGCTCAAGGGCTCAAGAAGTAAAATAGAGAGACCGATTTATATGGGAGCTGTATCGGGTTATAAACCGATTCAGACCATAATAAACACATATGTTGATGGTCAAGAGAGGATCCGTCGTACAAAATAACAGGCAAATTGGATAATAATTGCGACCTCTAGAGGCTCAAAAAGTCAAGATCCCAGATCGGTTTATATGGTAGCCATATCAGGTCATGAACCGATTTGAATCTTATTTAGCACAGTTGTTGAAAGTAAGAATAAAATTCGTCATACAAAATTTCAGCCAAATCGGATTGGAATTGCGCCCTCTAGAAGCTCAAGAAGTCAAGTCCCCAGATCGGTTTATATGAGAGCTATATCAGGTTTGAACCATACATGGCGATTTGAACCATACCTGGCAAAATTGTTGGATATCATAACAAAACACCAAAACACGTCGTGCAAAATTTCATTCCAATCGGATAAGAATTGCGCACTCTAGAGGCTCAATAAGCCAAGACCCAAGATCGGTTTATATGGCAGCTATGTCAAAACATAGACCGATGTGGCCCATTTACAATACCACTAATAAGAAGTATTTGTGCAAAATTTCAAGAGGCTAGCTTTACTCCTTCGGAAGTTAGCGTGCTTTCGACAGACAGACGGACGGACATGGCTAGATCGACATAAAATGTCGCGACGATCAAGAATTTATATACCTTATAGGGTCTCAGACGAATATTTCGAGTAGTTACAAACAGAATGACGAAATTAGTATACCCCCCATCCTATGGTGGAGGGTATAAAAATGTTGGTCGTTTTGGTCGCCATATTCAAAAATAGACCTATCTGAACTATATACGACACAGATGTCGGAAAGCCTAACATAAAAAACTGTCTCTAATTTCAACGAATTCGGATTATAAATGTGACTTTTATGAGGTTAAGACTTTAAATCGAGACATTGGTTCATATGACAGCTATATCCAAATCTGAACCGATCTGCGCCAAATTGAAGAGAGCTGACAAAGGGCCTAACACAACTCACTGTTCCAAATTTCGGCGAAATCGGACAATAAATGCGTCTTTTATGGGCCCAAAACCTTATATCGAGAGATCGGTGTATATGGCAGCTATATCCAAATCTGGACCAATCTGAACCAAATTGAAGAAGAATGTTAAATGGCCTAACACAACTCGCTGTCCCAAATTTCGGTGAAATCGGACGATATATGCGCCTTTTATGGCCCCAAAACCTCAAATCGAGGGATCGGTCTATATGGCAGCTATATCCAAATCTCGACCGATCTGAGCCAAATTGCAGAAATATGTCAAGGGGCTAAACATAACCCACTGTCCCAAATTTCGGCGAAAAGTACGCCTTTTATGAGCCAAAAACATTAAATCGAGATATCGGTCTATATGGCAGCTATATCCAAATCTGGACCGATCTGGGCCAAATTGCAGAAATATGTCAAGGGCCGTAACATAACTCACTGTCCCAAATTTCGGCGAAATCGGACAATAAATGCGACTTTTATGGGCCCAAAACTTCAAATCGAGAGATCGTTCTATATGTCAACTATATCCCAATCTGTACCGATCTGGGCCAAATCGCAGGAGGATGTCGAAGGGTCTAACACATTTCACTATCCCAAATTTTAGCATAATCGGACAATAAATGCGCCTTTTATGGGCGCAAGACCTTATATCGAGTGATCGTTCTATATGGCAGCTATATCCAAATCTGGACCAATTTGAGATATATTGAAGAGGGATGACGAAGAGCCTAACACAACTCACTCTCCCAAATTTCAGCAAAATCTGATAATTTATGTGTCTTTTATGGGCCTAAGACCCTAAATCGGCGGATCGGTCTTTATGGCAGCTATATCCAAATCTGGTCCGATTTTGGTCAAATTATGGAAGGATGTCAAAGGCCCTAACACAATACACTGTCCCAAATTTCAGCAATATCGGATAAAACATGTGGGTCTTATGTGCCTAAGACCCCAAATCGGCGGATCGGTCCATATGGGGGCTATATCAAGATATAGTCCATCTTCGAACTTAACCTGCTTATGGACAAAAAAAGAATATGTGCAAAATTTCAGCTCAATATCTCCATTTTTAAAGACTGCAGCGTGATTTCAACAGACAGATGGACGGACATGGCTAGATCGTCTTAAATTTTTACGCTGATCAAGAACATATACAGACTTTATAGGGTCGGAAATGGATATTCGATGAGTTGCAAACGGTATGACAAGACGAATATACCCCCATCCTTCGGTGGTGGGTATAAAAAATACTTTTGCTTATGCTTACTATTTATACCCTTACGCCACCCAATGTCTTGCCTTGTCTATTGTAACCGGAATGTCAAGATTTTGTTCATGCATTTTTCATGCTCCTCCTGTGATTCATAGTTAGTCTGATTGTCCTCCTTCCCTCGACAGCAATTATGACAAAGAAAATACAACTTCTCTGTAAATTGTAAAAGGGCAAAAAACAAACTGAGGGCTTTTGTTGTCATTGTTATTGAGATAAAGACTTAAGCAAATAGAAAATTTGCACAAAATCCTAGATTAAAAAATTAATTATTAAATAATTCAAAAATTCCATGATGACAATAACAATTAAAGTTATTTTTGATTTCCAAGGCAAGGAGTATGACATTAAATTATTATACAATATCATATTTCTTCCGGCAAAAAATAGAAAATGTTAAGCATATGTTCAATGGGGGCAATAAGCTTTAGAGGGAATTCGTAAATAATGTAAACAAGTAAGAACGTGCTAAGTTCGGCCGGGCCGAATCTTATATACCCTCCACCATGGATCGCATTTGTCGAGCTCTATGCGCGGTATCTCTTTTTAGACAAACATAGAATATTGAATAAGAACTGTTATGCTATTGGAGCTATATCAAGTTACAGTCCGATTCGGACCATAAATGAATGCTGAACATTGTAGAGGTCATTGTGTAATATTTCAGTTCGTTCGAATAAGAATTGCGCCTTGTAGGGGCTCAAGAAGCAAAATAGGGAGATAGGCTCATATGGGAGCTGTATCAAGCTATTGATCGATTCAGACTATATTAGACACGAATGTTAAAGGTCACGAGGGAAGCTGTTGTACAAAATTTCTGGCATATCATATGACAATTGCGCCCTCTAGAGGCTCAAGAAGTCAAGACCCCAGATCGGTTTATATGGCAGATATATCAGGTTATGAACCGAATTGAATCATATTAAACACAGTTGTTGCATGTGATACCAAAACACCTCATGCCAAATTTCAGTCAAATCGGACGAAAATTGCGCCCTCCAGAGGCTCAAGAAGTCAAGACACGAGATCGGTTTATATGACAGCTATATAAAAACATAGACCGATTTGAACCATACTTAGCACAGTTGTAGGAAGTGCTACCAAAATACTACGTGCAAAATTTCAGCCAAATTGGACGAGAATTGCGCCCTCTAGATGCTCAAGAAGTCAAGACCCAAGATCCGTTTAAATGGCAGCTATATCAAAACATTGACCGATTAGACCCATTTACAGTCCCAACCGACCTACACTAATAAAACTTAGGTTAGGTTGAAAAGAGAGTGCAGATATTAATCCATGCTACTATGGACATACACCTAAGCCAATAATCGGCTTGTTGTGCGCTCTAAAAACTATAAAATAACCTTTAAAAAGAAAATTTTAAGTTAGGAATTCCGTGCTACTTACAAAATCTTTAATTGCTTTCAATGCCACTCCCCTAAGTTGGTTCATGTCTGATGTTGTGTCTCCACCTAAGTGCAGTAATATGTTATACGCGAAAGCCGGGCAATGACAAAGGAAATGCTCCAACATCTCATCATCTTCACCGCATGCCCTACACATGCTACCGATTTTACATAAGTGAGTTCGTAGTCCTATGTGTCGCGTTATGATACCAAAAGCTATACTGACCTCC